>NW_008631446.1:28069-52911 GCF_000691845.1 Merops nubicus | reverse complement strand
TGTTCCGGTCGGAACGGACCCGCAGTCAAACTCTGAGCTCTAATCAAGGTGCGGTGACTAAATGCAACGTTTGCTACCCCAAAAGACCTAAATGCAGAACGGTCTTTGTGGCCTCCCTGGCTCCTCAAAAGCAACAGGCTGCAGAGAGACTCCAGCGCCTGTCAAGTCAGTGGGGAGGAGTTTGGCAGGGTTTTCCATAGGTTTGTAGATCGCAAACTCCCTGCGAGTGCTTTTAGATCTTATCCTGGTCTCCACTGCCCGCGGGAGGGAAGGTGCGGGCAGAGGGGGTGGGAAGGTGCAGGCAGGGGGGCACGGGAGCTGCCGTCAGGGTTCCCAGTCACTCCCTGAGGTGCCGTATGTCCTGTGGTCCCTGAGCTTTGGGCTCCTAGGCTTGGGAGAATGGCACTGACATCACTCACATGTCCCAAATGAGACTAAAAGCCTCTTTTTTTTTTGTAGAAAACCCCCAAATATTAACCTGTTTTTCCTCAGCCTCTCCAGGCAGGGGCTTCATTCCCTGCCTGCTGCTGTTACAGGATGGACCTCTAACATTGCTTGCTTCAGGAATATTGTCCTTAACAAAACTTAGTATTTAACTTTGTATATGGAATGCTGTCCCTTCCCAGCTTTAGTTTTACAGATCCCTCGCTGTGAGAGTTTCTAATTCAGCATGGGTTCCCTCGCACAGGCTCTGCCGCTATTCCGAGCATCCTAAACCACTTATTCATTCTTCCCGATGCTTGTCATTGCGCTCTTCTATCCTAAATATAGGGTAGTATGCCAACGGGGGAAGCTCGAGAGCAGGCTGAAGTGCTGGGAACACCACTGTTTACTCAGAGGAGTAATCAGCAAAGCCTGGCTGATTCCAGGTCATACCGTCGTCTTGCTGCAGGAGTTTGCGCTCACTTCCTTGGGAGCTGGCACGAATCCTTGAGTAACTGGAAGATGTTGTTGACGGCACACGCTAGCTTAGAAACGCTTGTTTCTTTAAGCATTGTGTGAACCAAATAGTAAATTCTGCTTGATTGCTGATACCAGGCCTGGAGAATTGGCAAAAGCTGCGGGGCTGATACCAGCAAAGGTGTTCTGCATCTTGCTGTGTAGGTTCTGGGGGTGGATTTGTTACCCCCAAGCACCTTTCTGCTTTTAGAAACGGTTAGCACTAGTTCCTAGCTTGAGAGCTGCTTATCCACTTCTCTCTCCTCTTGACTCTGGCTGCGTGGTGTGCTGGGCTCGGCCATTACGAGGGACCAAGGAGGACGTGTGACAGAGTGAAACCTTTTGCCAGCTTTGGCTGCAAAGTGTGTAGTTGGAACTGGCTCTGAGCTCGTCTTCCACGGGTGGCAGGTCTGGAGGAATCCTCACGTCTCGTGCTTCGGCAGCGAGAGGGTGACGTTGGAGGGAGCTGGCTCATGTGAGCAGCCAGCTCATGAGCCCGAGAGGTGCTTTGCACTAGAGACCAGTGGTCCTGCTCAGGTCTGATGCAGAAGAGGACAGTGTGGTTGCAGCTGCTGGGTCCTGCAGGAGTTTTTGTACTTTGGTGTCCGCAGCACGAGTGTGAGACGTGTGTTGTCAGCCTGGCAGAGAAGGTGTGATGGTTCTGCCCTGGCAGGAGTGGTGTTGCTCAACAGTAGGAACGGTGTCTCCTTGCCTTTTCCACCTCCCTTGGAGACATAATAAGAGAGATTGTCCTGGAGAGCTCCCAGGGTCCTGTGCCAGCCTGGGGAGGAACTTCAGCTGATGGGACTGAAACAATATGTCTCGTTTCGACAGTGACAGCTATCTGAAAAGTTCCGCTGTAGGGATGATTTTGGATGGTTTGTGCTTTTACTCCTGTTAGCTGAGGAATAGTAGAGAGGATTTAATTCTAGTAGTGATTAATTTGAATGAGGAAAATGCAAACTCTGAATTCTCCTTGGGCAAACAGGGGTCATGTAAATAAATGCCTCTGGCATTCTTTTTGGTGCTTGCAGACTGTCTACCGACTACTTCTGGTCTCCTGTGGAATCAGTGGGAGGCTGTCGCTCCTTGAGCTCCAAGTACATAGGCCGTGATCTGGGCGACATACAAATAAACAATGTCGGATTGACCTAGTGTATCTGAGCTCTTGGTATGCTGAAAATGTTTGTTCTTGGGATGTTTGTGCAGTCTGGAGAGCTCTGTGTCTTAAAACTGATTCGCAGAGAGCTGTGACCAGGTTTAAGTTGTGAAAAATAAAAGATCGACATGAAGAACCTGTGCTTTTAGGGCTTGCTCTGTGAGACTGAATAAGTCTGAGCAAACTACTCAGGTGCTGTTGGACGGAAAACCAATATATTAACCTGTGTGAGGATGCTAGGTAGGTGTGCTCCCTAGTCTAATCCCTTTTTCTATCTGTGCTATCTCCCTGCACTTATCCGTTAGCTTAAACTGTCTCTGGTTCAGCTTTTCAGGGATAAAATTTTAGCTTGCCAGTGGGTAAGCTGGTTGTGTATATTTGATGCTACCACATTCTCCGTCACTGCATTTCTCATCAGCACCTGACCTGACCTGATGCAACGCTGTCCAATGGAGATGGTCCGAGTCCCCTGGACGGGCAGGCTTATGTCCTTCCCAGGTGCCTGCCAGGCTTGTGAGCTGGTTGCCTGGACCAGCAGAAAGCTCCCTGCTCTTGTGCATGGTTTGTGAGCGGTTCTGGGTGTCTGAGGAAGAGGAGACGGGGCAAGGTGAGCAGCACGGCTTTGTTTGGGGTATGGGGAGTCCATGACCTGCTCAGATGGGCAGATATGCTCTCAAACCATGTCTTGAATTAAAGCTAGCAGCTTCTGCTACCGAGGATGGAGTACAAGCTGAGGATGCAGGCTGTGTAAGGCACCCTGGTTTCCTGAATGCTGTGTGGTGCTCAAGGTCGCCTCACCCTGACAGTGCTGGTTTGCGGGAGCCAGGCGGGATGTGGTTTAAGAAATCCCCTGGAATCTCTGCCCACTGCATCGGGGCAGCCCTGCAGCTGTCCCAGGCCTGGGGTCCCGTCCCTGGGCAGCAGAGCCACTGGGCCACCATGTGCTCCCACAGCTCCTTCCTGTGGCCCTTGCACAGATCTAACTGTGGACAGCTCATGGCAGATCCCTAAACCTTAACACCAGCAGTATCCTGCCACGTGTCCACAATTTCCCACCTGAGCTGTGTCACTGCTGGGCCACCACGGCTCTGATGCCACCACAGTTGTGCTGGGCTGAGGCGCAGTCAGCAGCAGAGGGTGGTGTGTGGCTTGGCTGAGCTGGTCTTGGAGAGGAGAGGTCTGACCTCTAGACATGTGGTTGTGGTGTTTGCAGGCCTTTTGCCGAGTGGATCTTTTTGTTTTTCCTGTGGGTTAACTCTCTGCAAATTAGTAACCTGGGTTGTCTGTGGAAGGAGCTTGTAAATGCCTCAGACAGAAGGAGTTTGTCAACACCCTGACAGTGCAGGTGGAGAGGAAGCGAGGCCCTGCTTGGAGCAGGAGGAAGAGGTGGGCATGGTCCTTGTGCTGGAGAGTGGTGGATTAGCTCAGGACGAGTGGTTGCCTCAGCTAGTCTCATGGTTTGATGCTCTTAAAAGGGCCCTTCTCTTTCCCTGCTTTCAGCTGTGCCCTTTTGCCTCCTCCCACGTGCCAGCTGTGGTGCTGAGCTGATGCATTGATCAAGTGATCCTGCTAACTTGGCATTAAATTGTTCTCTTTTTTTTTTTTTTTTTTTTTCCAGCTAGACCCTTTTTTCACTGACTTAGCAAAGTGAACAGAGGGGAGTCAGACCATCCTTGGAGGCCAGGAGCCATTGTATCAGCAGAGCTCTCCCTTGGGAGGGTGCTCTTGGCTGTAACAGATATCTTCTTCAGAGTTGAGTTGTCCCCGTGGTTTCTCTGGTCTGCAGGTATTCTCTAGACCTGGGGAATAATTTTTGGTGGGATTCAAGGTATGTTATCTCTGGCAGACCTTCGCATGCAGAGGGTGGGGCTTGGAAACAGCAGTAGAACTTGTACCAGCTGCACAGGTAGACAGTGTTCAGATTTGGTTTTTTTCTTGGGAAAACAGGCTCCTAGCCTCATCTGACCTGTGAAGGTAGGTTTCAGTGAAGGTCTCCACTGATGAGTTCTCCTTTCTTCCCCTTTTCTTGTGTTGTGGTTTCACCACAGCGCTCAGCTATGGCGTTTCCCATCATGGCAACCCCAAATAAGAGCATGGTGTGTGTTTTTTATTGTGCTTTCTGAGAAGGGCCCAATTCATAGATGGTTACATGGGCAGCTTCAGATATATTTTGGGTCCTGGCTTCTCAGGCCTTTCCAACAAACTGGCTTAGAAGCCTCCTGCAATACTTGATGTGGCAAATACTCCTTGGTAAGGACCTGACGGGCAGCATTCCTCCCCTCCCTCCTCAGGGGCTGCAGAGTGATTACAGGAGAGGTTTCAGTTTACTCTAGCATAGTTGCAGCTCACGGGAATGCTGAATGTATATGGGGATGAATTCACACAGGGTCTTGCCTTTTTTTGAATTGGATTGTACATTTGGACTTCAGAAAGCTTAGTCTTCTGTGAAGTGTGTTCCATAAGGGTGGGGATTAACAATCAGTAATTTTGATGAGAGTTTCCAGTAGCAGATACTGATCATTTTATATCAGTCCCAAGGGCTAGGGATTGATTTTGGAGGAGCCTGTCTAAGAAGAGGCTGGGCAATAGTTTGAACCAGCAGTTTTCCCCTTGAGCGCTGAATTATGACAGGTGAGGTGAAAGCCTCAGTGCCACTGTCACAACTTCAGGTCGCAACGTGGGGGCTCTCTGTGCTGTTGGTCCCTTGCGAGGGTGGCACTGCTTGCTGCTGCTTGTCACACAGCCTCTTCTTCCCTCTTTCTTGGGCAAGGTCAGCCGCAAAATGGACTTTTCCAGGCTCTTTGGGAAACACGTTTCTTCCCAGAGCTCCTGTGAAGCTCTAGAAGGATTTGCTTGTGTGTGGTTTCTTTGAGGTTTTTCAGTTACAGAGGAGAGGGACCAAGAGTGGGTGATAAAAACCAATCCCTGCCTCTAGTGCTTGGTTATTCACCAGTCAGGATGTTGTTCAGATGCTGCTTTAATCAGAATGGAAGGAGCTGCTGAGTTTTCCCAGTATTGCTTCTGTGCCTCTCCCGTAGACTCGCTCTCTAAAGCATCCCCTCAGCGCTGGTCTCTGGCTGAGCGTTCGCTCTCCAGCGAGTAAAAATCTCATCAGGCTTACTCTAAATATTGCTGAAATACTGGTGTAGAAATGTGAGACAAGATCTTTTGTTCCCTTTGTGTCGAGGCTGCTGGAATTCCTCCAGGAAGGCCCGGCACAGGTCTGGGATTCTAGGTGGGTACCCAGAGGTATTTTGAGCCAGCAGGCAGGAAAAAATAATAGTGTGTGCTGGTCCTGAGCACTTTAGGGTTCTCGTCTCCCTCTACGAGGACCATCCCTCTGGATCTGCTTTCTCTGAGGGCGAGTACTTTGCTTTTCCCAGAGTAAGGCATTCTTCTAATAACATGGTCTGGCAGCCATCTACAAATACAGAGTTTGTTGCTGGTGGAAAATCTGATATGATGATTTTGATGTTGGGATTGCATTGATAGGAATATTCGTGGCAATGCTGATTACCTGTTTGCTTCCCGTAAGACATTCTAGTTGGATCTTGGCATCTGTGGAGTGTCTGAGCTCCCTGGGCTGTCGGAGCAGATTCCTGCATGAGAGACCATCGGTGGTGTTTTCCCACCCCACAGGAAGTATTTCCAGTGGAATTTTTATGATACTGCCTGAGGCCTGCATAAAAAAATAGAAGGTGGTTATTCCAAAACCTTCTCTGAATTAAACTTCGCAGGATCCTATTGGGAAGGCAGAAGCATTGTAGCTGTGTCTTTTTGTCTCTCTAAAAACTGGACTTCTGCCTCTGCAGATGCAGGGCAAAGCCTGACTGAGGATAAGGGAGGGACTGTACCCATTCCAAAGGAGACCTTCCTTGAGTGTTTTTCCTGGAATTAAAACACCCCTTGTATACCTATTTCCAAAAACCTTCAGCATCTTTGTTCCTCCTGCATCCTGTGCTGTTAAGACATGTTAGAAAGTATAATTTCAGTAACACTGGCAACAATTGAACTTTAATGTATCATTGATTTCTTTAGCTCTTCTGCCGGCTTGTTTGAAACCTCTGCTATGTGGTGTTGGTGCGCAGAATAGCTGTTGTGCAGGGTGTATGAGTGCTCCCCTGAGTTTTGGTGTGGGCTCAACGCAGACCTGTCCACCCTGTGTGAAACAAAGCTTCAGGAACACGTCAGTGAACCTTATTTTAATCAGTGTCTGGGTCAGATCGGGTCTTCTTCAGGCTGGGCACTAATGTTTTCGCTGGTGCCAGTAATATAGAAGTGATTTGGACTGATGATCTGGTATAATCTAACGTAAAGGTCTGTGCCATGGTGCTGTATGTGTTCGCATGGTATCGATTCTGTCCGCCTGGAGTGACTGTTAGGCCAAAATGGAAAACTCTGTGTCCCCTGCATGGAGCATTTTGTGCTTCCAGTGTTGTTTGAAAAACTGGTGCTTTATGTTTATCCCCGTGCCAGCAGCCTTGTGCTGGTTGCTCTTTCAGGAAACACTTTATCATGTCTTAGAATAAAATTTTGTTTGAATATCAGGGGTCAGCTTTTAGGGAGGTAAGAAGTTTGATATTCTGAGAATAACAATTGCTGAGAACAGATACAAGTCTCCTTCAGAAACATACAGCGGAAGCTGAAGCAGGGTGTTTTAACTGTCCTGTGTGCAAAACCCCACGAACCTTTGGCAGTAAACTCTAAGAAAAGCATAACAATAGGGCTTTATAGTCTCGTGAAAAATTGCAGTCAAAGCTACTATGGAAAAGGGCTTCATTTGCTACTGGCAAAGCTGTAAAGTTGTGTATTGTAGAGTTAAAGCACTGAGAAGGCAGCAGTATTCCTGTGTGGTAATGGTGATAAACTGGGATAAAAATTGTGTGTGATTCTGTCTGCTGAACGTGGCAGAGTGAAATACTGTAGCTAATTCAGGCGTGAGAAGGTTTGCTTAAAAACATTGATCAGAGGTGGGCTGAGCTCCAGGAGTCTAGAAGCAGTGCTCCAGACCTGTGATGTGCTTCAGTCACCACCCTCTCCTCAAACCAGTGTCCCAGAACTGGTGCCATAGTCCTACATGCCCTTTATTCCTAGAAACTGGAATCCCAGCGCTCTTCCTTCTCCCTTCCATGCTGGTTCTGTGGTGCCACACCACAGCCCGTGGTGCTCGCAAGACACCCCGGACACTGGGGCAGGGGGAAACGGTACAAATGCCACTGGGCTCCACCCCCTGCTTTCTCCCCGGGTTGAAGCCAGGACCTGCTGGGACAGGTAGGGTCATGCATCGCTCCCTGGTGCCTCAGTGACTTCTGGCCTGCAAACTGGATGTGGCCCTGTGGAGCAGAGCGTGCCTGGCCTGTGGGCGTCCCCGGGGAGCGGGGCCGTGGTCCTGTCCTGCCTTTGCAGGAAGAAGCTGTTTCCTGCAGACCTCCACGCCATGGAGTGACCCAGTGCAGCAGCCTCTGGCCTCTCTCTTCCCCGAATCACAGGCTTTTAAAGCCTCCCCTGGAGGGGCATAACTTTGTATAGCAAACCTAATCCTGCTGACTTCAGGTAAGCCTTTTCCCACCTTTTATGTGTTTCTTATAGTCTGTTCACACGCTGGTTAACAACCATTGCCATGATGTGATGCTTCAGGAGTTCATTTGAGGCAGCTTCTCTGCTTTGCTTTATGGAGCAGGGGAGAACAGAGGAGGCAGGGAGACTTAGGATCTGATTTTTTCTGAAGGCAAGATGAAATCAAGGTACTGGAGATAGGGGCAGTTCTTCCCTTTATGCCTTGGCCCCACATACTTGCGTTATGTGATGGGCTGCTCGGCTCTGATCTTGCTGGAGAGGCAGTCCACCACCAGCATGAGGGAGATGACAGAGCGAGGTTGAGTGCAGAGCTCTTCTCTGTGAGTGTCTTTTGGACTGGTGTAGCGTGTGGCGTGGTCAGTCCAGCTGAGAGCCTGGGAAAGAGAGCTTCACATGCTGAAGTCCTCTCTTGTGGTCATATATGGGAATTCAGGCTGGCTAAGCTGACTCCCCGTGCGAGTGTTTAGGGATGGGATTCTTCTTTAAGCAGCGACTTAGGATGATGATCCTTGGTGAATTCTGCGCGGCTGACTCTGAGCCCTGTTTGGGACTGGCGATCAGAGGCTGTGCCAACTGGGAAAGGTCACCCAAAGCTGGGAGCCGCCCAGGCACTTGCATGGGTGTCTGGTTAGGGGAGAGGAAGCGCCACCCTCAGTATCGGAAGCAGATGGCTGGGCTCTGCAGCCTGAACTGATCCAGGAGCAGACACCAAGCAGATTGGTGTCTGCTGTGGTTCAAGGCAGAGCTCGGCTTGTGCAGAACCTTGTCTGCATCTCAACAGAGCAGAGCTGTCTGCTCCCGACTGCCAGTGAAGGAAGGGTCTTGGGAGGAAACCTAGTGATGTAAATCTGCTCTGAGATGGGCTCAAGGAGCAGCTGGAGTAGTTGAAGTGGCCAGCATCCTCCTGCTTGGGCTTTATGGTAACAGCCCAGCCGAGCTGATTTGCAAAGTACATTCTGAGGCAAACAGTTGTCCTATTTACCTCGCCTCTCCTCAGTGGAGAGGAATTACCTGTGTCAGCAGAGCTGGGAAGTGATTTTTCTTCTTTAGGCTTGGTTGGGAAGAGTATACTTTCGAACTCCTCAGGGTGTACCTAGTTGATGATCCTTCTGGAGCAGGAACAAGGCTAAAACATTGCAGCTCCCCATCTGGGTGATGATCCCGAATGGAGCGCAGTGCTTTGGGGAAAATGGTGCCACACCAGTAGCTGATGCTGCCGAGCAGACTGCATCTTGCTCCAGGTTTTCCTCTTAGGCTGGTCTCCTGGACTTGAACAAGTTGAGGATGTGGAGGCTATTGGTGCAGAAAAGAGGTCTTGCAGCAGCTTCTCGTTCCATTTGCTGTTGGCAGGCTTTTGAGCAGTCTCTTGCATAGAAAAGTCACATGAGAAAAGCATTTAATGTATTTTTAGATGTCTTTTAAAGTGGCTTAGTGGCTGAAAAGAAACCTGCGTCAGGTCACTCGCCTGCTTGCTGCAGTTTGCCCAGAAGTGCTCGAGCAGACTATTAATGTGGAATCCATCCAGTCAGAGACTTGTGCTGTAAGGGAATCGTGCTGCCTGCTACCAGGATGCAGCTGGCTGTGGGAGGTGGCCCTCGCTGTCCGTATGTGCTGCCTGGATGCTGCTTAGGACAATAGTGGGAAATGAATGGGAGATGTCCATCTGAAACCACTTTAATTTCTTTTTCCCTTTATCTTTTGGGATTGTTTGGGTTCTCCTTGGCGACTTTGTGCAGTTCCCTTGCATGGCACAGGTTTTTTTCACAGGGTCCGAACTTAGCGTGCTGAGCTTCTTGGTTTGTTTGAGCTGGTGCTGCTGGAGGAAGAGGTCCTGCCTTTTGCTTGTGCCGGTGCAAGGGAGAAGTGGTCTTACAGATCCCGCATCCAGTCAGAAATCTGAGCCAGATGGAGATTGGTCTCTTATTTGTCTGTTGCTGGGTTTCTTTATTGAATGTCAGTTCCCCTCTCCACTTCTCTGTACAGCTGTAACTCTTGTACCAGCCCCAAAAGGAGAGAGGAGTGGGATGGGAGAGTTGGAAGTCCTTCTTTCCAGAAGCTGTGATGCTGCTGTGGATCTTCAAGCGGGTCAGGGTACACCTTCCCTGTGTGGAAGAGTTGGGGAGAGGGTTCAGCCTTTCTCTACGAAGCATTGAGTTCCCAGGTCTTTGCCACTGTGGGAGAACACGTGCCGCTCATGGGCTGCTGTGCTACTTGATAAGCTCTTGAGATCTTTGTGGGCCACTGAATAGGAGGAAAAGCACACCAGAGTAGGAAGGAAGCATGATGCACTGCATCGCCCCGCGTCAGGGACGGGAGCGTCGTCGTAGCGTGCACGTTGGAAGCACAAGCTGCAGTCTGGGCTTGCTTGTATGGGGTGAGATTATTGGCATCAGTTATCTGGTGTGTGTTTGGTGGCTGGCCTTTTACATCAGTGCCTACCACATAAGAAGAAAATTTATTTCCAGGAGTCACGCCCTTTCAGAATGAGCTGAAAGAACAGGAAGCGAATGCAGGTGAGGAGAGCAGGGCACTTCAGAGGAGCCTCCCTCGAGAGCAGCAGTGTTTATGTAACGGCTAACACAAAATATTAGTGTAAATAAGACAAGCTGTGATTTTTACCTTGAAGCATCTGGTGAGGTGACTCTTCAGTGATAGTGTGTAGGCAGGTGGAACAAGAGACCTGAGAAGTTCCAGATCACTCTCCTCGTTCTCTGAAACATTTTTGACCATAAATTATGAAAGTCTTTGTATGGCAAGAGGAGGAGGAGGCCAGACAAAGCAAAACCTGGAAGAGGTACACTTTTCCCTCATTTATTCGCTAGCGTGCTTAATAATGGGAAGAAGCCAGGGGGAGACCATGGCTTTCCCATCTCTTGAAGCGTTTGACTCAAGACAATGTGCAAGATGGACTTTAATCAAGAGGTGGGAACTTTAGGGACTGGTGTAGCAGATCTCACTAGATGCTGGCCTTCAATGTGATGTGGGGATTCCAAGAACATAATCTAAAATTCAATTGTTGAGCTTTTCAATACAACCAGTTGAACTAAATGCGTATTTAGCAAGCAAATTTGTTTTTTTTCCTGTCCCTGTCACTTAAAATGAGCGTGGCTGTGCTAAGAGCTCTTCTGAGACATCACTGCTTCTCACCCAAAGCCCCAAATCGCTGCTTAATTCATGCTGCCTCAATTCCAGCCCAGGTTTCTGGAGATGAATTTCAATGGCGAACACGGCACAGGAGCGCGGTGGGTGTACTGGGGAAAAGGGGGTTCTGGGGCTGCCCCAAAACGGGTGTCTGTTGTGGGTGGAAGCCTGGTGTGTGCTCTCGGGCCGCAGGAGATGAACAAGCGGATGGGTGGCCCGTGTGCCACTGTGGGACTGCCTTGTAGGGAGATGTGCCAGCTCCTGTCTGTTTCTGGGAAGGTTTCTGGGGCTGGTGGCTCCGGCCAGCTTGGCCCATGGGGCTGGGGACATGTACGCTTGACGTTTCCCCTGGCACCTTTCAGTGCCTGTAGAAATACCAGCAGGTTTCAGATGTGTTGCAGATTCTCCTCTGGTCTTTTTTTAAACCCAAGTTGTAAATAAGTTGGTGTTTGCTTGTGGGTCCAGCTGGTCTGTCGGTAGAAATGAGGTAATGTTTAAACTCAGCTTGGTGACAACTTGCATGCGGTGCTGCTCTCCTAGATCCAGTTTTTCTGTCCTCTTCAGGCCTGAGCCTCGCATGTGCCAGGTGAGATAGATGTAGGCACTGGGAAAAAAAGTTAATTTAGCAAAACTTGCTCTGAAGTGATGTTCCTCATGGTCTCTCTTCTGCTTTTGATCCTGATTCCTATTGTCCTCACTCCATTTCCTGGGGAGCCCATCCTGGCTCCCACACAGCTTTGCACTAGATTTAATAGTTAATGCTCTTGGAATAAGCGTCGTTTCAAAAGTATCCGGCCAAGAAAGAGCACAAGATGTAATTCCAGTGAAGGCTTTTTTTTTTCCCAGATGGATGGTAGTTTCTATTAAAGGGAATTGGCAGCTCCTGGCCTTTAGCCCTGGGTGGCAGAGGAGCTTTGAGGGCATGTCCCTCTGCCACGGGGCTGAGCTGGGCTTCTGAACTCCTCCAAAGAGTGCAAAGCTCAAGTCAAGATGTTCCCTGCATGTCTGGTATTTTTATAGTTAACCTGTGAAGCTTTTGTGTGCAAAGCAAAGGTCCTGGGAAGGGATGAGAAACAAGCTATTTTTACTCCATCACAAATAGGGCTTGGCATGTTTATTTTAGACTCTGGAGTCGCTCAGGCCACTGTAGGTTTTTTTTTTATAGTCTTCTACCATTGCTATCAGATAAAAAAAATAAATGTGAACTCTGGAAATCACAGGAAAATAGGGTGCCAAGGTGTACTTGGTTCCAGTGAGGCTCTGAGGTAGCTGCAGGGAGGATTTGGTGACGTTGCCAGTGTTGTGTGGTGTGCCCGTCTCAGGGTCTCCTGCCTATCAGAGGAGGCTTTGCTGAGCCACCAGCTGATGGACTATGTGCCCTTCTATTGCACAAACCACCCTGCAGAGAAGCAGTTCCTTTGCTGGGTGTCCTAACTGGATTTTTAAAAAGTCCCCAGCTGAGTAACTCCTGAGTAACAGGAGCTCTGGGATCAGAGCTTGGCCACTGGGTGAGTGATGCTGGAGCGGGTCATTGGCCACCTCCTGCTCCAGAGAAGACCTGAGTCGCTAGGTTGCCAGCATAGCTTTGAATTTTTTTTTTTTTTTTTCTCCTCCTGTGGAGGAGTTCACCAGGCAGCAGGAGGTGAAATTAATGAGACCAGTTCATTTTCCTCTGACCACTGGTGTCTGAAAGAGAGGGAGGATTTAGATCAGTCCTGCTCGAAGAGCGGGAGGATCCAAGGTGGACCCCAGCCCCACATGGCAATCTCTGGTCTTGCTGCTGTGGTCTGGTTGAGGAGTATCCCTTTAATTGCAGGTGTGCTTTATGCAGGCACTCCAAATTTTTGAGCTCTTTATCCCTGTTTGTTATTGGAAGCTATTGAAAGCATGGCTAGTGGTGTGTTCTCACCATGGTGGTGGCACGCACTATTTTCAGTGGTGGGTCACAGCCTCCTCGTGTCGGGTGCTGCACAAACGTGTAACCATGCAGCCAAGGTTGCATGTACCCACCCAGGCTTAACCAAGCTCCTTTGCTGAACCAGGATCCCTAAACAGCACCTAGCCCAGACCTCCAGGCTGGTAGAGTCCTGCTGAGCCCTGGGGCTGCTCCAGCCCCTTTGGAGCACGGGCTGGAGACTCAGCTGAGCCCAGAGACTGTGATGTTTATTAGGAAGCAATTTGCAACTGAGAAACTAGTCGAGTTATTGACTATTTAATTGATTCGCTAATAAACACTGCTGATAGTAATTTACAGTTGGAGCATTTTGCACACTTCCAACTCTGAAGCTGGTAATAATTACTGCTAAATCTGACAAACTGTGCTACTGTTGAATTCCAAACCTGTTGCCCCTCCCTCCCATTCCACTTCATGTTAGGGTGCAAGTCCATCCCTGCTTGTCCTCCTACAGCAAGTCTTTTGCTCACAGGTTGTGTGGAGAGTCCTCCAGGTTGTCTAGGAGGGTTTCTCAGCATCCTGGGGGCTTTCAGTCTGCACATGGGGACCATGTCTGTCTTTGGTGCCCCTACCCCATAGGAAGGTTGATCCATCTTTGTTCTTTATATTACATTCTTATTCCTCAGTTTTTCGTATTCTACCTTATGGCCATTTTTTCAGGACAAGGTGATGTACACATACTGGAACACAGGAAGTTCCACCTAAACATAACAAGAAACTTCTTTCCTGTGAAGCTGATGGAACCCTGGAGCAGGCTGCCCAGAAAAGTTGTGGAGCCTCCTTCTCTGGAGAGATTCCAGACCCACCTGGATGCCATCCTGGGCACCCTGCTCTGGGTGACCCTGCTGGAGGAGGGGATTGGACGAGGTGATCCTCAGGGGTCCCTTCCAACCCCCACCATTCTGTGATTTCTGGACCAGTCCATTGACCCTTGCCCTTCATTTCTCTGCGCAGACTCCCTGAAACAGCCTCTCACTGCTTTTTGCTCAGTGGTTTCAACTCTGCTACATCCATACCCAAATCTGGTATTCCTGTTACTTGGGCAATCTCAAACTTACATAACCATATCACTGCTGTGGTCATCTTGGTATCGGTGGCCTTGCAAGTCCCCACACCCGAAAGCTCCCCTACAATTTTGTGGCACATGTTGGGTGCCCTACACCTAAGATCAGCCACCCCACTTCAGCCTCAGATCCTTTACATGTGTCCAGTTAAGCAGTTTCTCAGGTGTGGTCTGCATACCAGTGCAACAAATTAACATTTTTCAGAGTTTTCAGGTTTTACCTGGCATCCTTCCCCCAGAGCTGTTGGAACCTCCCATGGCTCCCTGTGGAGGTCCCAGCTAGCCCTGGCCAGCAGTGTTACACCAGGACCTGCTGCTTGCAGCTGCCCCTGAAGAATTTACAGCCGGAGCTGTAAGGAGGGGAATGCAGATAGAGGGGTCATCCAGCCCTCTGTCTGCTCAGCAGTCACGGGGCTCCTCAAACCTGATTTAGCTGCTAACTCGTGGGGAACGCTGGCAGGCAGCTGCCTGCCCCAGGTCCCTGACCCAGCAGTCATGTCCTCTCCCATCTCCCTGCCTGCTGTTCCTTGGAGGTGTTTCCCCCCTTTCAACAGCAACCAAGAGCTTGCAGAGGAGGAGGTTTTGTGGTGAGGGTGGGTCTTTCAGCTTGGTTATCTGTTCAGTTGACTTAAATCTGGCTTTCAAAAATAGGTAAGGCAACCAGGCTCGGAGTGTCTGGTCTGTTCTCCAAAGAAAACACATGCCTGGCCACAGCTCTGTGTGTTTTGGATTAAACAGGCCTGGATTTATCTGTTAATATTAATATTTGTGTACTGTAAAGCACTGGTGGAAATGTACATTCTGAAGGTTAAGCCATGTTTTGTTGGTATCTTTGTTGGTACACAAGAACCCGTATCCCTGATGGGATGGGAGCTTGGAGTGGCAGAGTGGCCAGCAGAACTGGGGTGCAGGATGTGCCCTTAGCCATACCCTGCTGTTTGCTAGTGCTTTGGACTTTCCAAAACCACAGCTGCCATGTCTGGGTTTTCTCTTTTCACCTCTCGGGTGGGAGGCTCCAATACCACCGTAAATGCCATGTGGTTGGGTTGAAAGGGCAAGAGGAAACAGCCTCAGGTTGTACCAGGGGAGGTTTAGTTTGGATATTAGGAAAAACCTCTTCACTGAAAGGGTTGCCAGGCATTGGAACAGGCTGTCCAGGTCAGTGGTGGAGTCCCCATCCCTGAGGGGGTTTAAAAGCCGTGGAGATGTGGTGCTGAGGGACATGGGTTAGTGGGGACCTGGCAGTGCTGGGGGAACGTTGGACTCAAAAGATCTCTTCCAACCAAAATGATTCTATGATTCTAAGCAGTGTGTGGGTCGAAACCTATTTGCAGACAGGGTAGGACACAGGATGATCCTTTTCCCTTCTGCATGCTGCTTTGCCGTGTCGTTGGAGGAGAGAAGGAGCTTTGGGGAGCTCTGGCACGTCTGCGGCGTAGTTGGCTTGGTACGTGCAGTCCTTGTGTCCTGGCAGCCTCATGCACTGCTCCAAGGGAGCTCCCAGAAATCACTGCCAGTTGTGTGCTGTGGCTTTGTCAATGACAAAAATACCTAGTTCAAGAGAGAGTTACTTTGCATGCAGAATTAATGGTGTATTTTCTTTTGCCTATCGGCCTGTAAAAAAAGAAAAAACAGTAGATTTGAAAATAAACCCAGTGTTGGTGCTTTGGGAATAAAGATGTGTTCATCCACAGGGATTGATGTCTTGGTAGAGAGCTAATGTTATAACACAGAATAAACATGGTTGTAGAAAAGCACCTGAAAAAAAAACCAAGATGATCCTATGCTGTACCCTATGTAATGTGGCACAGTTTTAAACAGCAGCAGCAAATTTGTCTGGCAACCTGCAGGTCTAAAAGTTGAAGCATTACACTGCACTTGTCTGATAGCATCAGTTTTGAAGCAAAGTGACATATTTATAGAAAATATACTCAGGGACTGAAATGCAACTATATTAATGCTTAAAATATCCCTGGAAGGGTTGTATGGCTGGTCAGTGTTCACTTCCCAAACTGTATTTTCAACTCTTCCCACCGTTTTGATAGGCCTTTTGGGCAACTTTTCATTGGCTTGCTGCTGCCGGGAGAGCTGGGGGTTCTCCATGCTGAGTCTCCCAGCACAGGAAACCTGCTGCTCCTGCCTGTATTCCCAGAGCAGAGTGCTGGGGGGCTGTGAGCCCCTTCCCTAGCTGGTGTGGGTTCCTTACCCAGGACATGTAAGGCAAGTCCAGAGCTCCATGTGTTGCCAGAGGAATTCAGTTCTTCAGCCAAATGTCTCGCTCCTCTTTTCCTGGGACAAGGCAGCCTCCTCCCCCAGTGAAACAGCCCTTTCTGGGGTCCTGGCTGCCAAGAGCTCTCCTCCCACAGCTCAGGGTGACCACAAGGAATGAGCACACCACCATGCACACTGATCCTCCATGTCCACCCTAAGCTATTGGCTTCATTTCTGTTATTTTCTATGTTTGCTGCATTGGCTTCACCCTGGCCTTTCCCATCCTCCTGGTTCCCTCAAAACTAGGGTGCATTTAAACAGAATATCCCTAATGAGCAACACTGACCTCTTAAATAATCCTCTCAAGGAAGAGGAAGCCAGGAGAAGGGTTGGGGACAGGGTCTATAACCACCTTATCATTCCTAGACCTGTGAGGAGTAGAAATCAAGGTGCTGGTCACTCCCACAGAATAAACAGCCTTGGGAGGACTTTGGCAAGTGGAGCTGTGGCTGTCTGCAAGGCCAATGTGTAGTGTGCTTTCTGGGACAAAGGCTACTTAGACATCTGGATTGCACTGGGGATTTTAGGGGAAACACAAATTCCGAGTTTGCTGTGAATGGAGAATGACTTTGATTGCTTTGTGAGCCTGTTTTCCCCAGCTTAGTACTGCACAGGCTAAATCTGTGTTCTTCTGCTTCAGAAGGAGAGCCTGCAACTGCAGAGGCTGTTTGCTGTGTCCTGGGAACAAGGGGGGCTGAGCAGACCTCTCCTGACCTTCTGGTGCATTGAGAAAACACGCTCGTTTTATGGGCAGTTAATTTATAGAAAGTTCCTGTTTAAATTTCCTCCAAGAGCCGTAAAACTGGAGGACAGCTGCACCAGTTAGCTAGCTAATCCAGTGCTGCTCACACCTGCCTTGCCCTCCCCTTCCCCTCGCTGCCACCAACTTTTGGTCCCTTCATAAAAGCAAGTGGAGCAGCTTTGGGGAAATACCCTCACCAAATACCTGGTCAGGAAGCTGCTCTGCAAAGCGGGCCAGCTGGACAGCACTCACGGTATTTGGGGTGTGCTGCTTGCTGAGCCCCAGCTCTCAGGGCTGGGTTCTTCCCCAGAGTGTCTGGGATAAGGTAGATTTTGGATTGAGTTCACCCTGATTGATAAAGAGACCCTTGTGCTGTCTGCCTGGAGGACTGGTGCTGCCTCTCGGTGGAAATAACCGCCTCGGTCTGAAATTCAAGCCTGGTTTGCATTTTGCTCCTCTTCCAGGCATGAGGAAAGATGCATTTATTTCTTGCTGCCTCCTCCCTCCTTCCCTAAAGACTGCAAATATGCAAAAACTTGTGGAACTGTTTGCAGTTGTGTGTATTCATCTTTCAGTGAAAGGAAAGCACTTTTGGGTGGGTGCTGGGGCACCCAAGCTGCAGAAACCCCTGCTTTGCCTCGGCTCCCTGTGACAACCAGGGTGATAGGGTTTCAGTATGGGTATGTGCTCTAATAAATTCATTCCTAATAGCTAATTTCAACCTAGTTTGACAGAGAGGTTGGGATTTTAAAGACATTGAGCTCTTGATAGCTCCTCAAAGCTATTTTTTCCTCATCTGAGGAGGAACAAGCAGGCTCATGTTCTACCCCTCTGCTTTGAGGGTCTGCTAGAATTTGTTTTCCCCCACCTCCTTACCATCTGAAAAGCAACTAGAAGAAAAGGAGGAACTTCTGCCCATATCCAGGGCTAAAAACCAGAACTAAACTCCTGCCCTTCGTTCCCAGAAGTATCCGTTGCTGCTCCAAACAGCTGTCCTGCCCGGGCTCCGGCTGTCCGTGCCCATCAGCCCTCCCTCCGTGGTGGGGATGGCAGCAAAGCCCTCACCCTTTGGGAGAAGCTGGTGTGTCTTCACCCCTGTCTCTCTTTTATTCTAGGCAGGGGACGGCTGACTGGTGTAGAAAATGACTGGCATGAGTGGCTGGAGGCTACAGACTTTTCTGGAGCTCTTAGCTTTATCTGCTAGGAATTAATAGAGGTATGATAGCAGGAATGAGCAAAGGGGAGCACTTAACACCCGTTACAAGTTTCTGAACCTGCGAGGGCTCCTGGAATAAACCAGGCAAGCTGGTTCCTGGGCGTGCTTGGGGCCTGAAATCTCTTCATTTTGTTTAAGCTGGGGCCTGTTTCCCTTTTTTTACTTCTCCTCTGCATGCAGCAGCTGATAAGCAGCCGGGAAGAAAATGCTGCAGAAAGAAATGCCAGGAATGTGAACAGCAGGTTTGGACTGGCAGATGGACTTATCGATCAGGACAGCCTGACAAGTGGTTTATTCCTCTGAAGAGCCTCCGGCTTGGTTTGTGTGTGTCCTCTCCAACCCTGTCCAGGCTCCACCGAGGTTCAAGATAAGAGCAAGGTAGTTTTCCCATTTCTTTTTCCAGGGTATGGCACGCTCTGTACAGGATTCCTTGCTCCAGAAGGCCAGCAGAAGAATGGGGTGGTGGAGCCAGACCCTGTAAATCATGTCTTGAGGGTCACAGCACCACGCCCAGTAAAGAACGTGTCACGTCTTGGAGATGGGCTTTGGGAAATGTTGCTTCCATGTTGCCCAGGTAGAAGGCTGACTTGATTAGTTAATTGAATTTGCTGCACTATTTCTTTTCAAAACATGACTTCTGTCTCTGAGGAGTCCAGAGTTATGTCTGTGGGCAAACACCTATTTTAAGGTGATGATACTTTGAGGAGATCACCTGCGTTGACAAGTGAGGAGACAGTGCAGCTCCAGACTGCAGAACTGCCCCTGTAGAAAGGGGAGTTGGGGCTCTCTCATCTTCTGAGGGGATCTGAAAGGATTCAGCCATAGTGTGGAGCACTTCTGGAACTTGTTTTTTGCTCTGGCTGCTCCTGATTTTTTGAGCACCTTGCTCTTCATATGGCGATGCCTTTTTCTACCAAGACAACCCAATTTTCATGAAATAACAGGCTGAGAGGTGAGAAGCCTTTATCTGCCGATCTCTAAGCAGCTTTCCCGGGTGTGTTGGCAGTGTCTGTTACAAGCAGAGCAAACCTGCTGTCACAAATGACATTATGGATGTTTTTCCCAGCCTCTAAGCTTTCACTCTGGCTGATGTGCTTGTGTCAGAACACGTGATATCCCAGTGCTTCGGGTCCGCTCCAGTTCTGGGTGCTGGTCCTCACAAAACATGGAAAAAGTGATAGGCTTGCAGGTGATGTGATTTGAGCTCTCCTTCAGTGACTCGTGGGGTGTTTTGCTGAGCAGCTTTGGCTGATCTTGGATAATCAGTTGCCTGCAGTGCTTTTGGGCACCCATCTCCAATCTCGGTGATTTATAGAGGCACTGCTGATTGTAGATAGTTGATATCTTTTTTTAAAAATGAAGGCACATCTGCCCCAAGTCCTCTTATCAGTTTTTCTTCAGATTGTAACTTGTTTCTGTGAAAGAGCAGTATAAGAAAGCCATAGCTTTCCCCAGGAAGAGAAGCAATGAGAAGAAGGGAGCAGACAGCGCTAGGGCACAGAATAAAGATCTCGGGAACAGAACTTTCTGCAGCAGCTAAATGACTGGTTTCAAACTCTTCTCAGACAGCACCACCTCACCTAAACAGGGCTTGAGTTTGGGAGGTGCTTCCTTCAGGTTTTAAACCAGTTTCGATTCTGGAGCCATGGCAGCAGTTGAAGCAGTGGTGGTAGTCACAATGCCGTTGATGTGGCTCTCTGACTGTGTTATGGTAGCACCTTGCCCATGGGCTCAGTCTGAGGCCAGCACCCTGCCCGTGCTGCTGCTGCAGCTCTGCAGTCCCACCTGGCTCACTATGGGACCTGGGTCAGCTGGTGAGAAATCACAGAATCATTTGGGATGGAAAAGACCTTTAAGAGCGAGTGCAACCACTAACCTAACACTGCGAAGTCCACCCTAAACAGTGTCCCTCAGGACCACATCTACATGGCTTTTCAGCCCCTCCAGGGATGGGGACTCCACCACCTCTCTGGGCAACCTGATCCAATGCTTGACAAACCTTTCAGGGAAGAAATGTTTCCTGATGTCCAACCTGAACCTCCCCTGATGCAAATTGAGGCCATTTCCTCTTGTCCTATCACTTGTTGCTTGGGAGAAGAGCCCAAACCCCCCCCTGTCTCCAGCCTCCTGTCAGGGAACTGTGGAGAGCCAGAAGGTCTCCCTTGAACCTTCTTTGCTCCAGGCTCAACACCCCCAGTTCCCTCAGCAATTTCTCACAAGACTTGGGCCCTAGACCCTTCCCCAGATTCGATGCCCTTTGGACATGCTCGAGAGCCTCCCCCATGGAGCTGCCCTCAAGGGGAGTTCTCCAGCAGAGGCTGGGATGGAGCAGGGTGTAGCAGCAGTAACCACGGAGCAGACGCCTCCAGATGCTGTCAGCCTTGTAGCACCTTCCCCAGAAGCTGCCTCCTGGTTGCAGTGATTTGGCTGGAGCTCCCTCTTGCATGACTTGCCTGAATTAATTCCCATCTGGAGTGGGTTCAGTCTAAAACTCTGGCTGTGGAGTAGCTGGTGTTAGCTGCTGTGGCAGTTTTTGCTCAGCAGGCCTGCATGGAGGAGCAGTGGTTACACCAGTCACCCCACCTGATGCTGGAGATGTCTTTAACTGTTCAGTTTACTGGCTCCCACTGGAATTTCTCATGCTCTGTCTCTGCTTCAGGCTTTGTGTCAGGTTTTCAGCAAACGCAGTTCAGCCATTTCCAAGAGTAAAGGGAGAAAAAAACAAAAAGGGAAGGAAAAAAAAAAGCTTTGGGTTGTCAGTCTTTAAACCCCCAAAGAGTCCCTAAGTGCTTGCATTGAGAGGTCCTTGAGAGGTGCTTGGTCTGGCACAATGGCTCCAAGGTTAGCGGCCCTAGGTCTGATTGCGAAGGATGTGCCATCTCCTCTCCCAGCAAAACTGCCCCATATCTCCCGTATCTTATCGGGTATCTTTTGTATCTTATCAGGTTACAGGCGTCTGAAAGGCTCCCAGTTCACCAGGTTTTTGTAGACTTGATCTGCTGAGGTAAGGTTTTCAAGGATCCTGTCTGTACAGGGTCCCTCCAGCCCGGGGCAGAGAGGCTGAATCCTTGCTGGGGGTGGGACAGAGGTGACACCGGTCATCCCCAGCACTGGAGAGCAGGATCCTGCCTCCTGGGCTGGTTGTGGACACTTAGGGCTGGGTGAAGGGCTTGCCTGCCCCAAAGGGAGAGAGAAGTGGTGGAGAGTAGAATTGAATTGTGCTTGCTGTGACTGGCTTCCAGACAACCTTAATTCTCAGGTATTCTGACATTTTTAACTCATTATTTGCAACCCTGAGGTTTTAGGTATTGTCTGTGTTACTCTGAGCAGCATCGTGTGCTGTTGGAAGAGGGGGATTTAGCCTCAGCCTACAGCAATGAGCAGAATTCTTGGCTGGCATGAGGTCTTGAGGAGTAAATGAGAGGTACTCCATGTCTTCTGCTGCTGCCTTGCAGGGGGAGGCACTGCTGTTATCTTGTACAGCTTTTCTTCATGTTTTTTGTAGAAGGTGCTTCAGTTATGTAACCTTGTTTTGCTTGCTTTGGACTTTGCTGAGGTAGGATAGCAGAGGCCTGGGGGGGACAACGCTGAATTTATGATTATATTTGAGAAGTCCCAAAACTGCATCATTCCTGGTCATTGGAGCATGGTTCTTGCTCCAGCTGCTGACCAGCTCTTGTAGCTCTTGTCGTACATGACTGTGGGAAGTGCCAGGTACAAACTGCTGGAGGAATCCAGCCTTGCTGGAGATGAGCAGAGCTGCAGCAGAGACCTCGTCTGAGCTGGAAGAAAATGCTTCCTTTGGGGAGGCTGGCAAATGAGTCCTGGCTATCTGCTGTTCTGAAAACCGCTGACTGCCTTAGGTGAATCCCTTCGTGGTATTGGGGAGGGCATGCTCCCCTGTTCTCCAGTGATGGTGATGATGCTGTGGTGCAGATAGAACATTGTGGTCCCTGATCAGAGACCTGCTAAGGGAGTGTTTGGTGACTGTAACGAGGAAGCCAGGTTATTTTTGGCATTGCATCTCTGCTTTATAAGGAATGGACTGAACTGGTAAACCCACATTTTTCCCCTACAGCCTGTCATTAAGCCCAAAAGAGGCTCAAGTGCCACTCCAGAGTTGCCCTTCCAAGGCAGGCTGTTGTGGAGCTGGAGGTTGATCCTGGCTGCAGTGTAACTGGTAGTTTTGGGGTTTTTTTTTGTTATTTTTGTTGTTAAACTTTAAGCCTAGCCTCTCCAGGTGAGGAAAGGGTGGTTGTGAGCAGGCTTTACAACTGGTCTGATGAATGACTTGTCACCTGCCCGCATCTAGACCGTTCTGCACCTTCCAAATGCCACCCAATGTGCAACAAGGTCCTGCAGGACTGACCTGATCTCTGCTCAGACCTTACAGGTCCCCCCTGACCCTACAACCTTTTAATGACAGTAAGTGGCTGAACACACCTTCCGAGCTGGATGGCCTCTCTGCAACTCCAAGGCTGTGTTCTTCCTGTGGCACTGGAGCATCTCTCTTCTTACAGCCCTTCTGCTCTTGCTAAACTGTTTATGTTCTCCTGTGCTGTTTGATAGCAACGAGCCATCATTTTTTTCTGGGAAGCATTTCAGGTTTACTTGGACACGAAAACAGCCATAGGAATGTGACTGTGTGAGCAACGAGGAGAGTCTAGTGGGTGCTAGTAATGGGATGCCCTTTTAAACTAATTGCTGGGATTTGGGCATGGCATTAGTCATGAATATCAGCAGAGTGCTGAACAGAAATCAAAGCATGAGTGTCTTGGAGGAGTGGATTCAGGAGAAAAGACTTGGAGTGATTAAGGACAAATGCATTTGTCTGCTGTTACACCTCTCAGGAACGCTTGGGACTAGCTTAGGACTGTTGTGGTTGGGCTGCCAAGTGAGTTGTCCTCATTTCTCTTTTGCAGTCAGCACAGGCTGTGCCTGGGGCTGGGCTCTGCTCTGCTCTGATCTGGGTGCCCTGAGGCAGAGAAGGTGGATCTATGGGAGTAGAGCTCGAAGTAAAGAAAATGTGGGCATAGAGGTACTGCTGCTGCAAAGGGTTACAAAGTCTGAATGCACCTAACTTGGTGAAGAAACTCGGGCGTGAAGAGGAGAGTGAGTTAGGGGTGTCCAAAGCATGTGTGGTGAGCATGGCTTGGAGAGCCTTGAACTGGTGCAAAGCCCGGTTCAGTGCTAGTTTAATTTTCCTTGTTGCCTCAGAATGGCATCTGACTGTTTTCCTGGGACGTACACTAGAGCTGTGATGACTTTGCCCCCATTCCTGGGATTCTTGCAGAGGGAGTTGTCAGTCACCACAGGCTCTGCTGGGTGACTTTGCAATGGGAAGGAACTCGGTACAGGACCTTTCCCATCTTCTTATTCCATTTGCTTTTTTTTTTTTTTTTCTTTCCCACATAAATTCATGCTTGGACCTGCCCACTCAGGCCAGGAGGAGGACACGGCTGGTGCCATCCTCCTCATCCATGGGCACTGGTGAGCCCATGCTGCTGTCCCTTCACAACTGTACAGACTGTCCCCTGGGAAGCAGCAGGACATGGTGTTGGCGTGCTGGGGAGGCAAGGTGCAGTCCTTCCTCTTCTGTGTGAGAGCTGCCATGGCAAGTCAAAGCAGAGGGATGCAGCCTGTGCTCACACTGTTTGAAACACTAATTTGAGGCATTTCCCTCAAAAACATGCTGGTCTTGTTTCCAACCTCTGACCCATACCAGATAGATTTACTGTGGGGAAAGGAGAAATTACTGGAGTTTTCTGCTGTGGCAAAACCTCCGGAGCATTTTTCGAGGGGTGATATCAGATGCCATGCCAACTGTTAACTGTTGCAGACATGTTACACTCTGTGGGCTCTGTGGCTGCTTGCAGAACAAAAAGGTCCCTTTTCCTGGTCTTGTCCTTGCTGTCTCTCTGCCTCCTCTTTTTCCTGCAAGCACTCTGCCTATACCCAGCTTGTCCTTGGGTCCCAGTATTAAATAACTTGTCTGCTTTCTGAGCAGGATAGTTTGATCTTGTTCTTAAGTCCTTTGGACTTTCTTGTTGGTGGAATTTGGGTACTGGGAATGTTTGTGTAGGAATTGCTGCAGGGGCATTGCCTGGAACTTCTTTGCCTGACTGCTTGCAGAGGGGGATTGTTACCATGCAGTGTGTTCAGTCAGTCGTGCTGGCTCTGTGCACGTCAAGGTTGTTTCTCTAGACCTTTTTTGGCCAGACCATGAATATATTCAGGATTCCTGGTGTCACGAATGAACTTGAGCACTGTAACTGAATGGGGCAGGATGTTAGTGTTTATAAAACCCCTAAACCCCACTGATAGTCCTTGCAGTGAAGTAGCCTGGTGTTTTGCCAGTGACCAGCCCCAACAAAAATGATAGCACCAGCAGGAAGATGAACCAATACACAGACTGTATTGTAGACAAGAAGGACATTCCATGAATGATCGCTGGGGGTACAAACAGATCAATCAGCTGGTACATAATTGACACCACCCCCAACGATCCCACAAAAGATGTGACTCGGCCCACAACAGGTGGTACAAACAGTGAGCCGAGGTTGCCCACAGTTGGCATGGGAAACAGCCAGATCAGCCAGTTAAATACATAAGAAAAAGGTGCCCACATGGCGATTCTCACCCAATCCGCCTGCGTTCACAAACCTCTAAACAGACTGGGGCCCAGCTCCAGGGAGAGTCAGGAGGTCTGCCCTGAACCAGGAAGCTCTGGGGAGTGCACTCCACAGACAGACACTCCTGACTCCCTGCAAGTGGTCCCAG
>NW_008631446.1:2133-28018 GCF_000691845.1 Merops nubicus | reverse complement strand
TCCCCTCCTGCCCCCCCCGGCGGGCCCGGCCGCACCCTGGGGGGAAGCTCTAAGGCAAACTCACCACCTCTGTATGAAGGGCTGTGGGAACCACCCATATGTCAACCTTAATTCGGGGCTCGGAGTTCAGACCCCAGCATTTCACCTCGTCTCGCCTTGAAATAATTCAAATAGTCTCTCAATTTCTCAATACCAGAGCAGGGTGGAGCTGTCTCTGCGTTGGTGGACCAGTGATGAGCAGCTCCAGCCTTCCCTACTCCTGGCTGAAGCCATTAAGGCCATGCTCAAAACCAGATGAGGGTTATTTTTTTAATTACGTAGTGTACGTAAAGAAGATAATTTAGCTGCAAGTGCTGCAGACTCTGTAAGTGTCTTGTCTTTTAAGGTGCTTATCCTTGTTTTTTTTGTTTAAATCAATCTTCTGTCATCAGAGCAGTTGGGAAGCAGATGGACCTGTGAAGCCACGCACTGGCCTTCTGCATTGGTAAGCTTGTGCCATCGGTGGTCTGTTGCTTTTGGACCTAATAGGTGAACCAAAAACTGGGCAATTCAGGCCAAGACTCTGTAAGTGTCTTGTCTTTTAAGGTGCTTATCCTTGTTTTTTTTGTTTAAATCAATCTTCTGTCATCAGAGCAGTTGGGAAGCAGATGGACCTGTGAAGCCACGCACTGGCCTTCTGCATTGGTAAGCTTGTGCCATCGGTGGTCTGTTGCTTTTGGACCTAATAGGTGAACCAAAAACTGGGCAATTCAGGCCAGGGGTTATTGTGAAGAGCAGACAGCTTTACTGAAGCAGTCCAGCCCTTTGCTTCGGGTCTCTAGCCAAGAGGAGAAGGCACCTCTAAAAATGTGCACCTGCAGGAAGAGGTTATCAGTTTGATGGGTTTTGGTCACTCCTGAATTTCTGTGGGTTTAAAGGAATGTGCTGCCCAGCTTGGAAGTTGCTGATCTTCAGGGAGTTAATTTCTCCTCCAGAAGCTTTCTCTCCCTCTGTGGCATGGGAGCAATGCTGCTTCATTTTGCAGTTTTCCCATTTTATGCTTGATGGTTAAAGTTGGAATGTTTCTCATTCTGCCAAGAAGCATTTAGAACGCTTTTCATGAGAAACATCAAAAGTTGCAGGTCCAGGGTTGATGCCCTGGCTGCTCTGCATAAATCACTGGGTGAATATATTTAAATGAAGAGTTATGGCAGTCTTGCTAGCTGAGTAAGAAAACAGGGCTGAGCAGCTCCCTGAAGCTGCATCTTAATGCTTTGGCTTGGAGTTGCAGGTTGGGGTGGTGGAGCTGATGGAACGGCAGGATGTTTCTAAACAGAATGTGCCTGCCCTTAGTTACGCTGCCACAAGGAATATAAATCATGCTGCGTACATAACTGAAGCCTTGAAAATGGCTTTTTGTTGCTATTGCTTGCCTTGTTTCGTTCAGCTGCTTGTGCTATACTTCCCTCTGGTAGAGGCAGATCTTGCACCCAGCAGTCAGGTCCCTGGCAGTTAAGGGAGCGATCCTAAGGTCCTAAGCCCAGCTTTCCAGTCCTGGCCTTAGTGCCAAAGCCTTGATGCTGTGACATCAACCTATAGGAAATTATGGTGCTTAAATACTCTCAAGGACCTGCTCAAAATATTTCATTTTCTGAGGAATTTTGTGGAATGCCCAGGAGGTGATTATAAACCCTTGGAATGTGGCTGCCTCTCCAGGAAGCAGTCCAGCCAAAGAGCATTTTGGGGCAACTCTTGAGTATGAAACCTCCACCAAATTTTTCTTATTTTCAGATTTGGGGTTGGTGCCCACAGCCTTCAGGCTGTTGGTTCCTCACACCAGAGGAACTCCTGCCCAAGCTGTCTGCTCTCAGGCACTCCTGCCCTTCCCTGCCTGCTTCTGTACCACTAGCAAAGCCCACACTTACCTGGTGGCTGCGGTGCCAGCGCATCCTGGGGAAGCCTGAATACTGTTCTTCTGGTGATGGCAGTACTCTGCTGTGGCGTGACCAAAACATGGGTGAGGGCCTTGCTGCAAGCCCTCTGGCCAGGCTCAGACTTGTGGCAGAGCTGGAGCCTCAGGAGGATTTCCTTCACAACAGGATTTAGAAGCACACTCAGGTTTCCTAAGAAGGGAGTTTGCAAGGGTTGCCCTGTCCATCAGTCTGTCCTTCACCCTTGTACTAGCTTTCCCTTGCTATTTGGACAAAAAGAGCATTGTACTTTTTTTATTTTTGAAAAAAACAATAGTTTTAAAATAGACAGACAGGTAGGTGGGAGAGTTTTGGCTAAAAGGACACACCAAAGCTCACCACACTCCTCTGTGTGACTCGTGTAATGTGCTCCAAAAGCCAAACCATGGCAGAAGCTGCAGTGAGGTTTCCTGCCTTGCTAGGCGTGGCAGTTTATCCTTCCATGTCTTTCTCTTTTTGTGTGGACTCTTTAATACTGAATAAGACAAAATGTGCAGTGGAAGCTTCCTTCTCTGATTAGAGCATTTGTCATTTCTCTTCCATGTGGATTCTCTGAAGCCTTGCAAGGAGTTTTGTTCAGCCTTTAATTCAATTAAGAAATCAAGCAAGAGATGAAAATCTTTTTAGTCTCATTGGTTTCATTGCTCATGATTACATCTGAAGAGAACCTCTCCTGCATAGTACAGCAGGGCAGCTTAGGGAGGAAGTATTTCTCCAGACTTCAGCTGAGATTTCAGGTGCTGCTGGAGGTTTGTGAAGCATGGATAGAGGAAAGGCTGCAGTCACCAGTTGGTGATGGTGCCTTGGTTTAAACCCATTTCTGGAGCTTTGATAGAAACCTGCTTTCCAGCCGGGTGACTTCTATCAAAGGTCGTTAGCTGGTGTGAATTAGACTTGAAACAGCTGGTGCATGGTGAGTGATACCGGGGACAGGACACACAGTGGGGACTGTACAACAGCTCTTCTCACACGTGTCCTCCAGCACTAGCTGGGGAGCGACCTGTCTGCTGAGGAACACAAGATCTGGTTCCAATGTAGTCCTGGCAGTTAAAAAGTGACCTATCTTGCTTCTTGGTTTTGTGTGATTTCTTGTTGTCAGTGCCTCAACTTTATTTTCCGGCTAGAGCTGCTGCGGTGTCCTCTAGATATTTTATTAGGCTGCCTTTTAAACAGTGATTATTTTGCTTTTTTAGAAATAATAATTTGTGCCTTTCACAGGCACCCTGGGCCCGTCTTTATATACTTGAAGGCTTGCATGGTGGTACAAAAATCCATGCTGGTTTTAAAAGTACATAAAGCTCAGCTTTGTCCCTGCAAATTCACTTGTAAGCCAGTCGAACACTTATGTAAATTGTTTCTAGAGAGTCCAGAATCAGATTTTAGTGAACTCAAGCTGCCATGGCATGGTGAGCCCATGGGGGGCCAGGGAAATTATCTCAGGAGTCCTACATCTTCTACTTCCAACACTTCTAGCAATTAGTGCCCCTCAAATCCAGGTGCAGTCATGGGGACTCCTCTGCTGCCTTGTGTACACTAACCACCAAGAGAATTCTTTCATAGTCCGAATTCAAATTGCTCTCATTTTTCAGAGTGGTGCTTTGGTCTCATCTCTGTCGACTGCCTGTCTCTGCTGCCTGCCCTGGCACTTCTGCCAGCCCAGGTGTCCTCTGTCCCAGGCTCTCCTGCAGAATGGCTTCTGCTAACATGTTTTTCTGGAATGCCACGGTCTTCATTTCAGAATGAATGTCAGAGAAATACAGCAAGATACTAAGTTTTTCCTTATCAAGAGAAATTTAGAGACAAAAATACCCATTTTATCTTGGTGGCTTGAGTTCTGTTTTTATACTATATCTTGGAAACTTGATAAAGTGTCTGTGTGCATATATGTATATACGTACACACAGGCGCTTGTTGCGTTTATCTTCAAAATATGCATCTTTAATGCATTTGTATGGAAGGAGCTCTTAGTCCCATCTCTTCTTTTTTATTGTTGTTTGTTTTAACCTTTTGTAGTTTAATTTCGTGTGGATTTTAGTACTAGCTTTAGCTTCCATTCCCTTAAACACAGAATTAAATATTAAGAGTTTTACACTCGCTCTGTTTCCAGACAAAACCAGGGGTTACAGGTAAACTTTTTTGAGGGGCTTGCTCTGGCTGGCTCCACACTGGAAACTGGAGCGAAGCCAAAAGATGGTTAAGCCCTGCCCTGAGGCAGGCAGACCCTTGCCCTGCCCTAGCTGTATATTTAGCCTAAATGCCCTTTCCAGTAACAGCCGGGGCAGATGCCTGGAGAGGAATGCAAGTCATCATTTCCCTGAATGTCCCGGGGTCCTGCTGTCTGTCACGAAGTGCTGCTTGAGCCAGAAACGCTGCCTTGGTAACTCGGCCTCCTAGAAAATTGTCCCATCCCACCGTTTTTTTGTTGTTGTTTGAACCCATATCAAGTTTTAACATTCACATTCACAACCCCATTGGGTCTTTGGGAAAACTTTTGGTTTGTTTGGGTTTGAGCCTGATTCCAGCTAGTTTGGCTTCTGGTCCTTTTATCAGAGGCGCATCCCACTTGGTTCTCTCCCAGCTGCCTCCAGGGAGGATCTGTTTGGTACATTTGATCCCCATCACCTTTCCCCACCAGACATCCCTCGGGATGGGGCTTGTTCCATGGTGCAAGCGGTGTGGGACAAGCACTGGTGAAGCTATCCCCCTGCTCTGGCTGCTTGGTGGGTGTTTAGATCCTCATTTGCTTGCTGCCAGCAGTTCTACCTGGCTGCGATGTTTGTAATTACAGGGAGAAAATGATCTCCCAGGCCTTCTAAATACTTGGGAAGATAATATCTGAGTTTCCTTTCAACTGAATGCACTTGAAGATATGATCTGAGTTGGCTGTCTGGGAATAACAAAGTGGGAGGAAGGGATTGATTGTGGTTGCTGAAACTTTCATCAAAGAGTCAGAAGTCTCTTGCCCAGCCAACATCTGCGGCTGGGGGTCAGGCGCAGCAGCCCTTGGAGGCATGGCTCAAGCACGGGACACGTAGACATGTAGCACGCATGGGCTGCAAGGGGCCACCTGAGCAGGGCCAACAAGCTGGGGACACCCATGTGGTCTTCCAGCAAATGTGTCAGGCCAGCATGAGAGTGCATAGTCGAGAGGTGCTTGTGGGTGCCCCATTCATCCACTCCTGCCTCCCCAGGGCTGCAGGAGGCTGGGGAAGCTCCTTGCCTCCAGAGCTGTTACCGTGGCACCTTGCAGGGGAAATGTGCTCTGCAGGGAAAGAAAAACACGCTCTGTGTCCAGCTGCCAGGAGGGCTCTGGTATCCTGCGTGCCTCTGCTGCTGCTCCGCAGTGCCCTTTGCACGCCCCTCTGCAGGAATTCCCCTGGCTGGGGGCTCTGGGGGGCTGGCAGTGGCAGTGCCCGGGCACGTGTCTTTTCCAGGGCACGTGTCTTTTCCAGGGCAAGAAGCCTTCCCTGGAGCAGAGTCTTCAACTGGGAAGGGCAGTATAATGGCCCAGCTTCTGGACAGGCAGATGGAATACAGGGATGAAAAAGGGAAATTCTGCTTTTTGCATCTTGTCTCTCTAATTCAGAGCTGCCTCTGCAGGAAGTGCCAGAGATCCCATGTCGGAAGGAACATAAAACCTGTGTGGTCCCTCGAGCTGACCAGCTTCCACTCGCTCACTCAGCACTCTGCTGTCTGTCGGTCAGAGCAGAGGCATCAGTGGGTGTCTCTTATCCCAGCCCAGGCAAGAACCACAGGCTGGTTTTCATGGTCAAGGGGAGACACGAGGTGCAAATGAGAGGGCTGTGGAAAGGGTTCATCCTTTCTGGGTGGCACAGAACTGTAGTTTTCACACAAAATGGAAGATGGTAGAAAGCTTCCTCTTAACTACAGGAAAGTTAAATATCTTGGTGCTTATTCTAGCAGAATAAAAACAGCTGCAAGGTGTCAATGGCTGTGACCACTTCCCTTACAAGCGTCACAAAGCAGTTTGTGGCTGGTGTGACTTGGAGCAACAAGTCAGTGACAGTTCATAGCAGAGTTCCCCAGCAGCAGGAAGGTGCCTCTCGTTTCCCCGCCTGGCACACATTTTTAGCCCCGCTGTTCCGGGTTTCTTTGGTTTTGTTTTTTCTTCCCCTACAGTGTTTTTTTCAGCATCAGTGTTTCCTGCGAGTGACGCTAGATGTGCTGGAAGTGAGCAACGCAGAAATACGGAACGGATGAGACTGAAAAAAACATCTTTTCTGTGGGACTGTCCTTTGAGCCAGGTGTCAGCGCTGTTGGGCGCTTCACTGGGTGACTGTGCGAGGCAGGCAGAGCCACGAAAGAGCACGTTGGGGGGCAGTTTTGGGGTGAAGAACCTTCCTCTTCTGTGGTGTTGCGGAGCGGGGAGGGTGCGCGGCAGAGTGCCATCCTTGTGTGCCTGGCCAGTGGCGCTGGGTTTCATCATCCCTGCTGCCTCGACACGCAGACCTGTGGGAGCTGACAGGACTTGCCCGCAGATCCTCCTGTGGAAACACACACCAGAGATCTTTGCAGAGACAAGAGCTCTGCTCTGGAAACTTGCACTGGCCCTTTTAAGCCAAGTCTGAGTTTGCTTCCTTAGAGAAGGGCTGCTTGTTAAGGCTTCCTTTAATTGAGGATATTGCTAACTGAGCAATCGGGTAAGTGGGATTCCCCCTAACTCTCCTAAATACCTCCTTATCTGGACGAGAGACTTGCACAGCAGTTACCTGAGCTTTCCGCAGGCTCGGCTCAGCAGCAGTAACATGCTGGCAGTGATTAATTACCACAGCCCAGTGATGTGATTGTGTGCTTGAGCAATTGGATTAGATGCAGCTAGATGGAGGCTTCACTTTCCCTGGTTCTTCCTGAAGTGGTGGTGTAATGAGGCACAGAGGAAGAGTGATTTCAAGGAGAGCCACGCTCCTGGGATGCTTCTCGTGGCCCCACGTTCCTGAGCTGTGGTGGACAGAAGAAAAGGTCACTGGGAAGGCACATGACTGGGAGTAGCTGCTTTGTCCTGCTCTCAATCCTTCCTTTCAACCTCATCTTCTGTCTGCACTGTGTTCCTGGATAATAAAGATTAGAGCATGTGCTTAACATGACAGCAGGACCTTGTAGCTGCATGGAGAAGGAGCGAGCTCCAGCATTGTCTTGACAAGTCAGCATCATATCAAGCGCAACATCACATCAACATAACATCACCAAGCAGGCCCAGTTCTGTGTCTCTGAGATGGGGGTTTTGGCACTGGAGATCAGGCATCAACGCTGGCATGTGCACCGAGCGCTGGGACCGGAGCAGATGTAGATACCAACTTTGATGTTTCAGCCAATGCTCTGGAGGCTCAAAGTTGAGACCAAAAGAGTGCTCTCAGAAGCAGGAGGATAAAGAGAAAGGCGGTTATTTCAGAAGATCAGACGGAGCGAAACACCCTGAAATTCAGGACTAACCTGAACCTTTGTGTTTGTTCTGTGAAGCTGGGCAGTATGGATCCTGCTGGAAGAAGGAGCACTGTGCTGTGTAGAGAAGCTGTGTTGATCTGGCTTTCCTTCCTAACTTGAGAGTGCTAAGTCAGGTGGCCCTATGGCCTGACTCTTCTCAGAGCTTAGCAGAAGACCACCTGCAGAATGCTGCCTGTGTTTGGGTTTTGGTTCTGGTTTGAGCTTGTGTGAAGCGTTGAGTTCTTTGCTCCCAGAGAGCTCCAGCTCCATGCCACTCGCTGGTCATGGACAATGGTCCAGAACACTGACTTTTTCCACACACAAGTGGGATGATGCCTCAAACAAGTGAGTTTGGGTTTTGCCCACAGCAGCACCATGTGAAATGGTGTGGGCTCTTGAACTTGACTGAGACACAACGCAGGTCCCCAGTGCTTGTTCCAGCCTCGCTGCAGGTGACATTCTCTTGCACTGGTGGCCAGTGGACTTGCTGACCAGGACTCCTGGCTTTTAGCCAGAGGACCTCCTCTCCTAAAAAGCGTTCTGACTTGAAGGGATAGTCCACGTGGAGCTCGGCACTGCAGGGCAATGCCTCGTTCCAGCTATCTGCAGACCTGTACCACCCTGCCTTTCCTCCTCAGCACGCAGCATGAGAGGCTGGCACTGTGTCAGCCTCTGTCAATTCTTTGATGAGGTGGAGCTGCGTTAGGAGAAGTTTCTTTGGTGATGCAAGTTTGTTCTCAGCTCTCCTGCTTGAGTTGTTTTTGTTATCAGCAACTGAATTCCTCCTGTACCTCCGGTGTGCTCCGCTTCCATAGTCTGAGACGGTTGTTCCGTAGTTCCCCTAAAGTGAAATTCTGAATGTGTGTGACCTGCAAGTGTCACACAAGATCTCAATGGCCAGTGTGTGAGTTGCTTGGCTGAGGGGTTTGGACGGGCAGTGTTTGTCGCCTGCTCTGATAATTGTTTCTGAAATGGGTGATGACTTCATCTTCCTCCCCTGCTCGCTACTGTTATCAAGAACAGGCTCCTTTCTGCCAAAATACTCCCCTCCATCTAACAAAAACGCCCAAGGCCAGGTCACATCATTTGGCTGAGCAGCACAGAGCTGCACCCTCCTCACACACCAGCTCCACTGCAGGCATGATGGGCCAGGAATAGGGGCTGCCATAAGGATGTGGTGCCAAACCTTTCCAGGTGTCCTTACAGCTCTGTGTGGTTGTATGTTGGGTGTCTGTCTGGTTTTCCTCTGCTCAGGTGTGGAGCTCAGTGCAGCTGGGGGAGGTGTTCCCATTTCCATGCTGATAGAATCTCAGCCCTGCAGCAGCCACAGGGCTGCCAGGTTCTGCTGCTGCCATGTTCCTCCCCCAGCTGAAGACTCCAGTCCTGCCTGTACTTGCTGTGTGGGTTGCTTCCTAGGCCCTCACGCAGCAGGACTTTCCAACAGGCGGGCTTCAGGAGATGTAGCTTACGGACAAGGAGTCCCTGCTGCAGTGCTCATACCCCAGGCCCTGTGGAGGGTGAAAGTGGTTTCTTCTGCTTTTTTAAGGCACTGTGCAGGGATGAGAGTCCCCCAGTTTCCCTATGTGACAATCAGTGGCCTCCTCAGGATCTCTTGCAGATGTCTGCTCCATCTCTGTAGCTCATTGACAGCCCATTGGATATTCCCCATCAGATATCTACTGTGGTAGTTGTCTACTTGCTGAGGTGACTCTAGATTCATCCAAAATCAACTGGTGTGTGTCTGACCCTCCTCTGACCACGCAGGGAGCTGGCAGGGGAGATGTGCCCTGTAGAAAGTGACTTGTCCTTACCCGCTCAGACGCTTCATCTTTTGTGATGATAACCCTCTAGAGAAGCAGCTCAGGCACCTTGCTCTGGGTGAAGACCACAACCATGTGCTCAGCTGCCTATGGCCTTGGCTTCTCTGCTGTTTTGTCTAGTGTATTCCTGTCCCAGTTGGTTCAGGCAGTTGGAAGGGCAAAAGCAGTGGGGGAATGGGCTTTCTTCCAGCACTGGCATCTCACACCAACCATCCTCCCATCTGTCTTGTGGTTTTCAGTAATGTTGCCTCTACTGTCTCTTTAGCCTTTCACTTGAGCCAGGTTTGCCTCAACTGACAGTGGTCAGATCAGATATTTGCCTTGTGGATGCTGTAGCCAGAGGTTATCGCCTTCAGCTCATAATTTCTGCTACCACAGCCCTCTTTGCTAGCTGTGACTGTGCTCAATGGGATGAAGTTCAGCAAGGCCAGGTGCTGGGTCCTGCACTTGGGTCACAATAACCCCCTACAATGCTACAGGCTTGGGGGGAAGAGAGGCTGGAAACTGCACAGCAGAAAAGGATCTGGGAGGGTTGTTTGGCAGCCAGCTGAAGATGAGCCAGCAGTGTGCCCAGGTGGCCAAGGAGGCCACCAGCATCCTGGCTTGGATCAGTGGTAGCGTGGCCAGCAGGAGCAGGGGAGTGATTATGCCCCTGGACTCCTCACCAGGGAGGTTGCACCTCAAATCCTGGGTTTAGTTTTGAGCCACTCACTCCAAGAAGGACCTTGAGGGGCTGGAGCATGTCCAGAGAACAGCAACGGAGCTGGGGCAGGGTCTAGAGCACAAGTTTTGTCAGGAGCATTGAGGGACCTGGGGGTGTTGAGCCTGGAGCAAAGGAGGCTCATGGGAGACCTTCTGGCTCTCCACAGCTCCCTGACAGGAGGCTGGAGCCAGGTGGGGGTCGGGCTCTTCTCCCAAGGAACAAGCGACAGGACAGGAGGAGACAGCCTTGAGTTGTGCCCTCAAGGGAGGTTTAGCTTGGACACTAGGAGGAATTTCTTCCCTGAAAGTGTTGTCAACCCCTGGAAGAGGCTGCCCAGGGCAGTGATGGAGTCCCCATTCCTGGAGTAATTTAGAATATGTGTAGGTGTGGTGCTGAGTGACACGGTTTATTGGTGACTTGGCAGAGCTGGGTTAATGGTTAATAATCTTAAAGGTCTTTCCCAACCAAAACAATTCTATGACTCTGTTATTCCTAGAGCATGGCGTGGTAGCCTTGAGCTTGGTTGCCTGCATAGACAGGCCCTCTGGCTCCTTCTGCAAGCCTCTGGTGGACAATACACGCTTGCATGGCTGCAACACAGTGGATCTGTTGGTCCTGCTGCCCCCGGAGCTCTGCAAGGGCAAGTAGCAGCAGGATTTCTCTTCTCACCAGGGGAAGGGTCCAGGGTCTCTTGGGACAGCCTGGTGTGAATCACACAAGGCAGCTGGGACAGGCTAAAATAAATCAGAGCTGTGCTCACAAGACTGTGAGCCAGTGGTTGGAAGTGCTTGAGTGTACTCTGGGAATTTGGAGCTGCTTCTCTCTTGGCCTGGAAAAAAGGAATTGGTTCAAACCAGGAGAGCGCTTGGCCTGAGGGAGCCCAGTTCTGTGTGCTCCTGGGGGCTGAGCAGCAACTGCTTGGCCAAGCCTAAACACGCTAATACTGAAAAGCTGGCAATGAGAGGAGACCTGGATTGAAAGCCAGGGTCATGGGTCAGAGGAGCAGAAGCAGTTCTTGTGCATCAAGCTGTCAAGGTGGCAGCTCTGAAGTCACAAAGGTTTCTTGGGACCTTCATACTGGGTAACTGGCACTGAAACCACTGGTGCCCCAGCCTTGAAAGGTCACCTATTACCATGGTGCTCTGTCTCAGCTTTGGCTCTGTCTGCCCTGTCTCCCTACCTGTGGCTTTCTCAGGATGCTGCAGCTTCAGAGCAGCAGAAATGCGGTTGTGTGCGTGGAAAAGCAGGAGGCTCTTGTTTCTCTAGAGATACTGCGTGTCAGCAGAGGAGCTGAGGAGCTCCTGCTCTCGAACAGCAGTGGTAGCTCTTGCAGCTACACCCCAAAGCTGGAGCAAAGAGGGCAGCGTAGCGGGAAGCCCTCGGTCCATCATGGGCAGGTCTGTGCGTGTTACCTGCCTGTCTGCGATGTCGGAGTTAATGTGCTGCTTGGGTTTCCTGTCTCCCCAGGTTGCCAGGACTCCTAGGATGAGGCTGCTGTGAAGGACTGGCGGATCCTGCCTGCGCCACGGTGCCTGCAGATTCCCTGCCAGCCCCTTTGTGGCCGGAGCGCTGAGGCCGCCAGGAAGAATGACTGTTGGATGCCTATTGCAAGCCCCTCTCCTGGGGAGGACTTGGCTCCCCATGCTGCTGCTGGCAGCCTCTGCTCACTGCCACTGGCCCAGTGAGCCGGCAGAAGTGGTTCGGGACTGGGAAAACCAGCTGGAGGCCTCCATGCACTCCATGCTCTCGGACCTCCGGGAGACTGTGCCAGCTGTGGTGGGCATACCGGACAGCTCTGCGGTGGTGGGACGCTTCTTCAGAGTCTCCATCCCCACAGATTTAATCGTTTCCAATGGAGAAATTGTCCAGGTGAGAAACGCCGTCCCCCTGAGGCTTGTTTTCAGTTATATTGTTGCAGGAGTTGAGCCGGGTCATGGAGGTTGCTGCGAAGCAGCCTGAAGGTTTTGTAGGGGCTAAGGGGAGCAGTTGTTGGTTTGGGTTTTTTAAAAATAATAAATAATTAAAGCTTTTTCTTTGCCTTATTGCAAGGTTCCTTTCTTCTATAATGGAGAGAGGAGGCTTCTCAGGGATGACTGATCAGGTTGGTTGGTTGTATTTAAACTGAGATACTCAGCCCCTGGAACGATGGGCACATTCATGAGGAGATGTCACCTCGGGATCTGGGGAGCCACAGATTCCCTAGGACCGCTGCTCGGGGAGTTGTTTCACTGTGGTAACAAAACATTGCTAGACAAATGGACCTTGTTGTGCCAGCAGGGCTCTGGGCTGCCTTTGACACAGTCTCTCCTGACCTCATCCCAGGGGCCTCTTGGGAAAGATGGCAGCATTTATCTGACTTACCTTCATTGCTGCTGGCGCTGCAGACACCTCAGCTCAAAACTGAGCTGTGGAATTGGTCCCGAGGGCAAGAAAGTGTCAGAATAGCACAGAGGAGGGTAGGCACACTGCCAAACACACGCTTGCTCATCTTTAGTCATTTCCTGAGAAGGTGCTGAGATGTTGTCCTCTTAGCATCTGCTTGCTTGCATCGTGGAGAGTTCAGAAAATTCTGGTTTTAAAAGAAAAACAGAAATGCCTTCCAATCTGGGAGTTTTTTTTCGGAAAGCAAAACTGAAAAATAGTTTTAAAACTCCATTTTTAGAAAACCTTATAACAAGACAACCTTCTGATGTGTCTCAGAAGATCAGAGGGAGATGGAGAGCAAGTCGGAAGAAAGTCTGACATCTCCACTTCTCCTTGAAGTCAGGTTTGGTTTCGCCTTGTGTCTTGTCACGTAACTATCTCAGTCCAGCTACGTGATCTCACCGGCTCTGGCGAGGGTGCCAGGAGCGCGATGTGCCAGTGGTGGGCAGAAAATGTGGGGAATGCATCTGTTCTCGACAGACGGTCAGATGGAGAGGAGGAAGGTAGTGGGTGAGCCCCCGGCGAGAGGAGTCAGAGAAGGGGACAACTTGTTTCAAAGCCAAGGCTGTGACTTGAGTGCAGCTGAGGAGACCGGCTCGGCCGGGATGCAGTGGTGCCTGCCCAGCTTTAACCACAGCCTGCTTTCTGAGCACGGGGCTTCTGTGTGGCACAGGTCTGCAGGAGGCCAGATGGGTGTGTTGAGCCCAAGATCTCGTGTTAGAGAAATGATAACTTCGGTTTGGGATTCTTTGTCGGAGTGCCTTGTTCTGGTGTTGTCTACTTGACAGCAAGAATAATTTTCAGTGTTTGTATAACAGTGCAGCTTTCTTTTCCTGGCATAAAACTCATCTTTGATAGCTCCACTAGCTGCAGGTAAATCCTGAGTGTTGGATTTTTTTTCCACTCCCCCAGACAGCTTCAAACAATATCTCTGCCACACTGGTGTTTGGGCATGTTTGCTGCCACCAAGAGATACCTGAGGAGCCTCAAATGGACTGGGCTGGAGCAGGACCCAACAGTTGCTCGTTGTGTGTAGTTCAGCAAATGCTGGGAGCGATTTTCATGCTTGGCCATGGGCTTGCCCGAGTGTGTGTTGCATCTGTTCACCTTGAAATTGATTTTAAAAGTGCAGGAGGCTCCAGGGCACTGTTAGCAGCCTTGCTTGTTATCTGGAAGGTCTCTTCTTTGCAGAGAACAGCTGACCTTTGCTACAGGGATTTGATTCCTGGCCAGTGGGAACTGCATAGGCAGTTTTGGGTGCTGGTGTGTGTTTTTGTTTTACCAGAAAGTTTCAGGGCAAGTTGTCCTGGTTGTTTTCTCAGGCTGCCTTGCATTTCTCAGGCAGAGCAGTAAAAGCATAATATTTCTGGATTTTTCTAATTGGTGTACTTAAACCCTAATCAGAAAGAATAAGGCTGTGCCCTTTGAAATGAAACAGTGGGTCAGAGTTTATGATAAGATGTGGTTGCCTGCACGTAGTCCTCTTAAATTTTGAATAAATTGATTACTTCATTTAAAAAAAAAAAAAAAAATTCCCAGGAGCTTCCCATCCAGAGCCTGAAGAAGGTGTGACTGCTTCTTATCTAGATGATTCCTGATGATTATTTCTAAGCTCAGTTTGTATCATGGTGGGGATTGCCATGAAAGTGCTTCTCAGATCCTCTCCCTGCTTGTTAGCAAATTCCAACTGGCTGTAGACGAAATACTTTTCTCTGCAAACTTGGCTGTGGGATGGAAACAACGGCAGGCATCTGCAGCGTGGTGGAGGAGTGCCTTGCAGGCACGTTCTCCCGCACCGATCTGCGAGCTCTGTGTGTGACCAGGCTCCTCCTCGGCCTGGGTCAGGCATCAAGGTGTCCTCGGAAGGGCAGCTCTAGGTAGATTGCAGGTGTTTCAGCTGTTGAATTTTTGGTCAGTGCAGGTGTTGTCCTCTAGCTTCTTTGCCACAGCAAAGCTTCTCACTTCGAGATTGCTCTCCTGGGGTCTGAACGTGTCTTGGAAATGAAAGCTCTTTGTTGCACCTTCCCAAAAGGGTCAACGGCAGCTTGTCACCCTTCCCACTACATTTGACACCAAAACCTTGGCGTTTCTGCAGGAGTTGGATTAAAACATCCAAAATCTGCATAGAACACAGCAGGTAGAATGAGGGTGTGCAGGTTCCTCCCAGCTCCTGGCCAATGCTGGGTGGGAGCAGGATAACCATGGGTGCCAGTGCTGGTACCCTCACCACGATCTGTCGTCACTGGTCTGACGATCTCACCCCATTCCCACCAAAGACTGTGCGGAACCTGACCTGTTAGCTCCCAGCTGTGTCCTGTTGTTGAACAGATCACACCCGGGCCAAAGACCAGGTGGGTTTCCCGTTCCTGCCACTTCCGTTTGAAGCTGCTCCAGAATTTGGCTGCTCTGATTAAAAATGCAGTTTCTAGCCTAAATTTAGAGATGGCTAGAAATATTTATATGTGCTGCCCTTTACCCTAAATCAGTTCTACCTTCATAACGTTTACTTCCTTTATGTATTTATAAGTTACAGGCATATTCCTCTGTCTTGATTTTATTAGGTTAAGCAAGCCAGCCTCTTTAGTCTTTTTCATGAAATAAACTTTCTTCTTCTCTTTTTCTCTCCTCATCTTTGCAGCTGTGTTCTGCACCTCTCCCAGCTTGAGTTCGTTTTTCGTACGTTTGTGTGACCGCAGCGATACAAAATACTCCAGAGGAAATTTTACCAGAGCCTCTTGTAAAGGCATCAAAACATCCTTTTCTATAAATAACCTTGTTTGATACAATTGTTTGCTTTTCCATGTCTCCTTTCATTTGTCTCGGACATCTTGCCATCAGCTGAAATATCCAGGTCTTATAGGTTTTTCTGTATCCAGTTGTTGAGGTCCCAGAAGAGGTGCATCGTCATTGATTTTGCAGTGCTGAGCTTGGTCTCCATGAGGTCTGCTAGACCCCTTTCTAAGGTGGTCTCATTTTTGTGTTGTGAAAATCTGAGCCTCCCATTGCTGTCTGTTGGGTGAGGACAGTGACACTGGTGCCGATGGCACCTCTGTCAGTGTTTGGGATGGTGACTGTTGCGTAACGTGTAGCTCTCCACTCCTCCCACCAGTGGTGATACCCTGCCACACACCGGGAGAGCTGACACTGGCCATGGCCCATAAAAGAACCACCCCACAAAGGAGAGGACAGTTACGTGGTGATGACCTTCATCCTGCATGCAGGACGTTGAGCTGACTTGGCATGGGAACTGCTGTAGGAAGCATCTGGTATCTCCAAGTTGGTGAGAAGAGCTTTCTGACTCTGAGGAGTGTGCTAGAGGCTGCAGTGGTGTTTCTGAAGGCTGGGTGAAGTGAACAGGGGACATCTGGGCTGCAAACGCCTCTCTGGAAACACCAGGCACTGCACCTGGGTCTGAGTCTTAAATACAGTCATGAAGTGGCATTGTTGTGGCAACACCTGCTTGTGTCTCATGGGATGCAGGGACAAATCCAGTCCCTTCTAATCAATACAAGGGTTCTCACAAGGTATTTGAGCCCTTCGGTATCCTAAATGTTTATGCTCACAGTACATAAAGACGTGCAATGTAATGGCTTTTGTGTAAAGGTGAGTCTATAAAGTATGGTGGGAGGAGAGAAGCTCCCAGTGTGTGCTGCTTCCCAAGGCACGTCCCTGGGCAGGCAGGTGATTTGCTGTGTCTGCCTTGAAGATAACGTAAAGCTGCTGACCTCCCTTTGTGCTGGTAGCAGGAGGTATGGGATGGAACTCACATGGTAGATCTGCTGCAGGTTCCTTGACCAATGCTGAGGAGAAACTCTCAGTGGAGCCCGGCTAAGTCTTACTGTTCCTGGCTGTGTCTTGGCTTCTGATTATTTACAGTTCTGAAGTACGAAGTCTTACCGAGGGCTTTCTCGGGAAGACAGATAAAACACGCAGCAGGGGCCCCAAGAAGCTGTTGCTGTGTGCAAACATAGCTGGTGGCACAGTGATTAGAAGAAGTGAATTAACCCACGTAGCTGACTTATGTGGGGCAGCCGTGCTGCGGGTTTGGGGGTTATCGGACCGTTGGACACTAATCTGGGCAAAAAGGAGACTTGCTTTCCAAGCAGGGGCCTGATTTTCCAATCGTTCTTCTATTTGCTGTCTGTTGAAGTGGCTTTTATTGAACAGGTTTACTCTCCTCAGACTTCAGGGACCTTGTTTTATAAACAGGATCTGTGGAGGCTGCGTTGCAGGAGTCCTGACATCAAGTACCTGCTGCCACGGCTGTGCTGCACCTCAGCCCTGCTCTGAGCCCGGAGCAAAGGGCTGGATGTTGGCAGCCAGCCTGCAATGCCAGCACACACTTCCTTTTCAGGGAAGAAAAACTCAAAAATACTGACTTACTTTACTAATTTTTTTCCCCGCTCTTGCAATGATCCTTATTTCAAAGAGTCTTAACTGAATGTGAATTTTATTAAAGTGGCATTTCTCAAAGGAGGAAGGCAAGCAAAGAGCACTCCTGAAGGGCTGTGTCATCGAGTTGGGTATATTCAGAGGTTTTCTGTGTCAGAGCATTTGAACTTTGCCTCATCCTCAGGGTCTCTGGTATTCTTGGGCTGAGCTGAAGGTGCAGCAACAGCTGCTATTTACAGGGAGCACGTGGGTATCAGTGGCAGTGCCTGGAACAGGTCCAGGCAAGGGACAACTTGGGCAGGGCTTTGCTTAGCTGCCATGCTGCGATCCTGGCGATAAGATGAGCTGATAAGATTACTGCTGGGGGGCCGAGGGGGCCGCTTATCTTTTTCCTGCAGCGAGACCGAGTCGGGGAATTTGACATTTTCTGTGCGCGCGTAGTAACAAGCTCTGAATTTGGAGGAGTGGAAAATGTGACTCAATCTAATTATAAACTGGCTTTTCAGACGGGCTGGGAAGTTCCTTGTTTTGTCCTGCTCCTACGAGTCGTTGCTCTGAGCATCCAGGGAGATTGAGGAATGCGATGGTAAGGAGAATCCTGCGGAGGAGCTGACCGAAGATCCAGGGACCCTGCTGGCCTTTCCTTGCTGTGCTTCCCAATGTCAGCTTCCCAGCAATCTGCTGATGGCTGGAATAAATTGCCAGGGCTGGCTAGCTGCGTGGCGGCACCTCCAATCCTCCAGCATTTGGCATCTCTGCCGGGTGGTATTTTTGCTTCCCTTTGGCCTTTCACTTATAAAACGTTGCACTGACAGAAGAGCCCGGCCAAACTTTTTTTCTCTAACTTGTTTGGGGGGCAGGAAAAGCTTCAAACAAGGGAGAAAGCAGGCGTGGGCAGCCCGTGCTGACCCCAGCCCTGGCGCGGGCGGGCTGCGCCTTCCCGCTCCAACAATAAGGGCAAACAAATCTTTCCAAGCTGCTTGCATGGCCCAATGAAAGGAGGATTTCTTGGGACACTCAATGTTTTGTGGTGACCTCCCAGTGAAACAGCTGTTGTGTTCCCTTGCCCAGGCAGAGTGGGAGGCTGAATAGTGTCCTTACAGCAAAGCACAGAGGCGCATCTGGAAAGGAAGCCGTCATGGTAGGAGTATGTGAGGGTGGCCTGAGCTGGGCGTAGTCGCCCGGCCTGCACTGTTCCAAAGCCGTTTTACTGGTCAGGAAGAAGTCAGTGAGACAAAGCAGAGCTCCTTGGGCAGGCTGTGGCTACGGGAGGTGAGCAGCACACGCAGACTGGAAAGCTGCCTGGCAGAAAGGGGCGTGGGAGTGTGGGTGGCCAGCCAACTGAGCAGGAGCCAGCAGTGTGCCCAGGTGGCCAAGAAGGACAATGGCATCCTGGCCTCTGTCAGAAACGGTGTGACCAGCAGGAGTAGGGAGGTGCCCGTGCCCCTGGACTTGGCACTCACGAGACCGCACCTCGAGTCCTGTGTCCAATTTTGGGCACCAAGGATATGAAGGACATTGAGGTGCTGGGGCGGGTCCAGAGAAGGGCAACGGGGCTGGTGAGAGGGCTGGAAAACATGCCTTATGAGGAGCGGCTGGGGGAACTGGGGTTGTTTAGTCTGGAGAAGAGGAGACTGAGCAATAACCTTATTGCTTTCTACAACTACCTAAAAGGAGGTTGTGGTGAGGCTGGTGTTGGTCTCTTCTCCCAAATTACCAATGACAGGACGAGAGGAAATAGCCTCAAGTTGCACCAGGGGAGGTTTTGATTGGATATTAGGGAGAATTTCTTCCCTGAGAGAGTGGTTAATCATTGGAACAGGCTGGCCAGGGAGGTGGTGAAGTCACCATCCCTGGAGGTATTAAAAAAATGAGTAGATATAGCACTTGAGGCTATGGTCTAGTGGTTAGGGAAATGTTGGGATGAAGGTTGGACTTGATCCTAGAGGTCCTTTCCAACCATAGTGATTCTATGATTCTCATTTGGGTTTTCACCAGCACGTAAAAGCAGAGCAGCTGCTTCGAGTAGCTCTGTGGCCCGGTCCTTCAAGAGGTGAAGTCGGAAGTTGAAGGCCAGGAGCTACAATACAGCCTTGCTGTCCCTTAACTCCACTTTCTGAGCTGAAAGCTTTGGTTCTTCTAAGGCAACAGCTTCAGTGCACAGAGACATGCCTGTAGAGCTCTGCAGGGCTCTTGCTGGGACCAGCTGTACTGCAGTGTGAGTTTAACCATCCTGACCTACCCTGTGCACAAAGGAAGCACCAGTTACCAGCTGTTCCCATACAGCTTTCAGTCTCTGAACAGAGGTGGTGAGCTCCTGCTGGTAATGAAGACTCAGGTCACCGAGGCTGACGTATTTCTGAGAGACGGTGAAGTTCTGCTCCGTGTTTTTTAGGCTTGCAGGGACAGATGCATCTGCATGGAAGGTTCTGGAGCAGTTTGTGTTTGTCCATGAGTTCTTGTGCCTGTCCAAGGCATGCAGCAGCTCAGAAGAACGCCGTGTGCTGAGGATGCCCTGAAGCTCTGGCAGGTATCACAGTCTCCTCTGTGGGGAAGCACTCAGGCTGTGATTCCTCCCTGCTTTCTGGGCTCAGTAAATGTCACTTTCCTTTCTTCAGACTGAGCTTTCCCATAGCGCAGCACTGTAGCTGTGCTCAGCGAGCAGAAGGCTCCAAGAAGTTCTCATCCTCCTTTCACCTCTGTTTTCTGGGCCTTGTGTTTCTAGGCAAGACCCTTCTGATGTCCTAGTTTGCAGTTCTGATGTGTCTGAGGAAAGGAAGGAGTATGTTAGATTGGAGGCTGCTTCTTGTGTCATCCTCTGGTTGCAGGCAGGCAAGCCTCCCTGTCAGGGCTGTTCCTTGGGGCCAAAGATTCATGGCCATTGTGGTCTGAGGGTTGTCCAGCTCCTGCTTCAAGCCATCGTGTTCCCTCACCTCATTCAGCAGCTTCTGGCTCCATCTTTGCCTCAGTGAAGAAGAGGAATGCACCCAATGGACCCATGGGCAGAGCCTGCCTCCCAAAATGAGGACTCCATCCTCTGACACAGAGCCCACAGGCCCCACATTCTCAGCGCTTCTCCTGAGTCCAGGTCAGCTGTGCCAACATCAGTGCCCACAGTTCCAGCAGTGCTGGGGCAGATCTGAAACTGATGCCTCTACCACCACTTGTTGGCATTTGCAAGTCAAGGCAGCCCAAAATCTGCCTGCTTACGTATGTGATTTGGTGCCGAGGCTGCCTGTTGCTTCTGCTGCCAAAACTGCCTGGTGCCCACTGCATTAGCAAGGGGTTAAGATGAAGCCGGGGCTTAGGCAAACAGCTTAGATTTGACTCTTTCTCTGCGGTTAGATTTGTATTTGAATTGCATTTGAATTTCCATTTGCTTCACCTGCCTTCTGGTTCATTGCTTGCAGAAGCCCGAGCGCTGCAGACTTGGTTTAACGCTGGTTAGGTCAGGCGGCTGAGCACAGTTCAGGGTCTTTTTCATTCCTGGCCATATGCATTGGGGTGACGCTGAAGGAACAAGCCAGAAGGGAATTCTGTCGCACAGTAAACTGTCACCGGTAATTATACTTGGAGTGAAATTCCTGGCGCGGGGTGTCTCGGCAACAGCTGGACACAGGGAGGGGGAGGGGAAGGGGCAGTGGGAGATCCGGCAGTGCTGCTGCAGTATCCTTGCTCACCCTTGCCCAAAAGCAGTCAGGGCTTTTTTTAAGGACTGATTTGAAAGGGTACAGGAAGGAGCAGAGTGAGTCTCTGGAACTAGCAGCAGAGACTGGGCAGCTGCCATCAAATACCTCCAGCTATCTGGGAGGATTTCATAGTGGTGTGCCAAAGGGAGACTTGGGGCAGGATCCTGCGGTACCTGTCTCCTGGAGAAGGACTTGCTGACTCCTTTTTGGAGGATTCTTCTGGGGGAGGGGGAGGGGGAGGGGGGCTAAATACTTAGAGGATTAGAGGGCACCCTGAAGGCAAGAATGTGGTCTTTGCCTGAATCCCCTCAGAGGCAGCAGTTTTGCCTGCTGCTCCTTTGCTTATCTTTGTCTTGTTAGCTACAGGGCTTTAAGATCTAAGTTTAAGAAACCAACTCAAACAGAGCTATCTCCTTTCATGAGCTGACTGCTTTTGGCTAGCCTAAAAATAACAGGCCACGTATATCTGAAAGGACTTTGTGAACAAGGTCTTCGAACCCGGCCAGACTACTATATGTATTTGAAATCCCAAATATGGCTAATTTTTTAATGGTCTTCAGTACACTGCCAGGCTTGTGTAATCTTGAGCCGATAAGCATTCATTTACAAATATCTCAAATAATGGGAAAACAAAGGCAGACTTTTTTTTTTTTCCGTGAGCAACGAAAGAGTTATTTTGAAGCCAGACCCCTTGAGGGAAATGGCAGGGCTTAGGGCTGATATTTATTGCCTACATAGAAAACTGGGAGACTTTTTAATGAAAACTAGAGATCCCAAATCATTAACTATGCATTTACTTAAGAAGCACCATTTGAGGCAGCATTTGTAGGAAACTTTGCTAGGACAGAGTCCAGGGTTCCCCCCCAGCATGAAGTTCTTGGTGACCGTGACCGAGGGCTCTGCTGCTTAGTCCATTTAGGAACAAGTGGTTTTACTCAGCCTGATAACTGCTTTGATTATCCACGCTAATCTTGCTGTGCTCTTCCTTTGCCACGCAAACACAGATAAATTGTGCTGCCAGGGCAGTAGCTGTGTCTAGAGCAGAGCTGTGGCACCGACCGTCTGACTTGTAGCCTTCCCAAAGATTTCCCAGGGGAGACGCAGGCATCTTCAGGGGCTTCATGGGTATAATACACATCAATTTGATTTTCTTAGTCACCTCTTGCAGTACCCTTAGGAACAGACCATGTCTCCTTGCAGGTTGTGCACAGCTGAAACAGCTCAGCTCTTTTTAAATCAAGTTTAAGTGGATTTATAAATGTTTTGCAGCCGTCACATCCCTGCTAGAACAACTTGTCCCAGTAGGTGATGCCTAGCCTGTTTTTATTTTTCAGGAGAACTTTGTTTTAGGTGTGAATCTGCCTAGCCGCAGTTTCATTTTCTAGCACTGACCCTTAAAAACATGAGTTCACACGTTAAACCACAGGTTCAAAGTAGTTTTCCAAGCAGAAACATTCAGAGTGGCCTGTACCCTTCTCACTGTCCTTTTTGCGTGTGGGGTTGGCCGCCATTCCCAAGTGAGTTTGGCCATCAAACATAGGAACGCGCATGATTAATGAGAGAATCCCCTCGTGACATGAGATTAAAAGTAGTGCTTGTTGTAGGTCTTCTCCTCAGGTCATGTGTCATGCCTGGGGAGGAGGAGGGAGCAGCAGAAAAACCCTGGCTCGAAGGAAAGCTCTGCATGGAGGGTGTGATACAGTAATTAAGGGCTTTTGCAGAGTGCGGGGAAGGGTAAGATTTGTTTCAAGCGTAACCTGAAATTACACATTGCACCACTCACTGTAAAAGTTTTTACTCTTCTTGATTGTGTAAGCCTGGGTAACGCTGCAGCTTTGTCCTGGCTCCTTCTGTTTCTGTTCCTAACTTGTGCCCAGCCCTGCCCCTCCTCCTCCTCCTCCTCAGCGGGCATGTCAATGGCTAATTTTGGCATGAGGGGATAAAGAGCGGCTCCATCCAGCTCCTGCTAATGTAAATGCTGGATTGCACCAGGCACTGTCCTGGTATCTCTGTTTTTGGAGGGTATGATGAAATTACCCTTTAGGGTTTTGTTTGTGTTTTGTTTTTTTTTTTTAAAGTAACACAAGTGCAGGTCAGCCCTGCTTTGGGCTGGTCAGAGGCAGATCCAGCCTTTGTTCTCTCTTGGCAGGAGAGATGCCAAGGAAGGACAGTTTGCTCCTTTGTTCCCACAGGAGGGAGGCTCAGCTCCCTGGGCCCACCTCAGGTGAAGGGCTGCTTTTCCTTTGGGCTGGATGATGGGGTCAAAACAACTCCTGTTCCTGCTGTGGTGGGGGTGTGAGTGCAGGCAGCAGCCCTGCCAAACCCACCATTTTCTGCCAGACACATGGGTAAACAGCAAGGCTGAGTGGAAGGGTGTCCACATCCCAGCGCCTCAGTTTGGGTGGAACACATCAGGGTGTAGGGCCGCTGGGGCAGCTTCCTCCAGCTGGTGTCGGCAGGAATCTGAATTTCCTGCTCCGGGATATTGCAGCTGAGGAGTTAACTCAAAGCTGTGCTAACTTTAAACTCTGCTCTATAAACTGTACCCAGTATTTCCTGATGTGCTCTCTGGCTTGTCCAGGCTGGCAAAAAGTGGGGTTGATCCTTGCAGAGGAGAGGAATGAGGGTGTTGCCTGTGTGGTTGTGGCCGACATGCTCTGCAGCCCTTGCACAAAAGCTGCTCTGACCAAAAGATGTCCATCCTTGCCCATCCCCAGGGCTTTCCCGAGCAGGACCTCTGGCTGGGCAGGTCTGGCGAGTCCAGCCCCATCTCTGCACCCGCTGCTGAATGGGGGGGCTCTCCTGCCAGGCAGGTTGCCTTGCCAAGCTCCTCGCCCAGCTTTGCATTTGGATAAATTATGAAATATATATGAGCTTTACAGAATTGCAGAGTAACCAAAGCACCTTTTCAGGAGAAGAGCTGGACCTCTGCACTGGACTGCAGTGAGCCCTGAGCCTCGACCAGCCTGCTGAATGTGTTTCTGTGGGGCCCAAAACACCCTGCTTACTCTGAGTGTACTGGGGAGATGCCTGTGGTGAGCTCTGGAAAGCCCAGCCAGGGCATTTTCCAAATGCCTCCAAGTGTGGGAGGTGGTGGAATTGAAGTTACTCGCACTGGGCTACCTACAGCCCCAGGAAATGTCACAGCCCACCAAGATGGCAGCGTCATCCCTTTCACCAAGTAGCCAAAATGGCTCCACTGAGCCTCATGATTAGTGAGTGGACAAAGTGTACTGCAGACAAAGGGATGTCAGCTCCTGAGATAGGGAGGCTTGCATCCACCCTCAGCTAGAGCCTAGGGCAGGAGGCAGGAGCCCCTGGGGCTCTGATGTGTGTGACTTCTCCCTGCATGGGGCAGGGGGCACCTTGGCAGGGTGTCAGATTCGGAGAGAACCAGGGTCATCCCTGCATGAGGAAAAGAACCAAGCAGATCTGCAGGGGCTGAACCTGGGCTGGCTGGGAAGGAGACCTGAAGTTGGAAGAGGTGGGTGGGCTCACCAAGGCACAGGTGGATAAACTGGGAAGCAGTCTGAGGTCACCACCAGCCTGCTCCTCTGGAGTGTATGGAAATCCCTCCATTACATACATTGCTCCAGATCTTGGGCCACACGGTTTGAAGGGGAGGCTTGTGCTCTTGACCAGGCTTCACTAATCTGTGCCACAAGTCCTGTTAAAAAAAAAAAAGTGTTGCTGTTGACCTGAAAGAGGTAGTAAATACTGCATGGAAGTGCTGAGGTGCCTGCGGTCTGGGCAAGAGGTGCCTGCAGTCTGGGCAAAAGCCGTCTGTTGTTTGCAAAGGCAAGTTGTTCTCTGAAAGTCAAATCCCTCATTTTAAGCTAACTCTGAGTACAAAGCCAGGCTGGCACATTGTCCTCTTTGATGTCCCAGCCCATGCACTGTGTCCCTGCCTGCCAGCACGGTGCTGGACTGACCAGATGTTGGGTTTGCTCCCCTCCTTCATCCCCAGCTCACCATTCCTCTGGCAGTGCAGGAGGACATGCTGTGTTTTAAGCTGCTGTGTGGCTCTGAGGCTTTGCTGGTGTGCTCCAGCCAAGCAGGGGACTCCAAGCCATAGTTTGCCACCTTCTGGCCCCTCCAGCTTAGCCTGGCTGCTGGACGAAGCTGAAAGTTAACAGAGAAAACCTGTGTTCCCCTGAGCTGCTGGAGCAATGCGTTTGCAGGGCATGTTCAGGTGAAGAAAGGAGTGAGACAGCAGGGATGGGAGAGGAAGGAGTGGGAAGAGGTCACCAAGCCACCTTCCATCATTTATCAGTGGTCCTGGCTAACCAGGGAGGTCTCAGTAGGCTGGAGGTGAGCAAATATGACACCCATCTCCAAGAAGGGCTGGAAGGAGGATTGGAGGAACTACAGACCTGTCAGTCTGGCCGTGATGCTGAGCAAGTTAATGGAGAAGATCATCTTGAGTGCCATCACGTGGCACATACAGGACAACCAGGTGATCAGGCTGAGTCAGCAAGGAGACCTTCTTGCTCTGTACAACTCCTTGAAAGGAGGTTAGGGCGAGGTGGGGGTCAGTCTCTTCTCCCAAGGAACAAGCGACAAGGAGAAAGAGCCTCAAGATGTGCCAGGAGACGTTTAGGCTGGAAATATTTCTTCCCTGGAGGGTTTTAGGGCAGTGGTGGAGTCCCGATCCCTGAAGGGATTTCAAAGCTGTGGAGATGTGGTGCTGAGGGACATGGGCTAGTGGTGCTCTGGCAGTGCTGGGGGAACAGTTGGACTTGGTGATCTGAAAGGTCTCTTCCAACCGAAATGATTCTATGATTCTGCAAGAGGGCAGTTGTTGGGTCGGCTCTGCTGTGTAGTGTAACTTCACTCTCAGCTTCATAGCTGTCCCTATGACTTAAATGCCCCTTCTGCCCTTGGAGAAGATTAATCACTTGTGCTTAGCAGCTGCACAGCAATACCAGAGAGCCAGTGCCTGCAGGTGAGGGACCTTTGCAGGACTTTGACTTCCCATGGCTCCCTAAGCCCTTTGGGACCAGCACACCCCGCAGAGCTTGTCCTTACCACCCTGTAGAGGAGACACGGGCTGTCCCACTCTGGCAAGGACATTCCTTACCCAATTGAGGAGTTGTGCTTCAGATTTTTTTCTTTAATCCTTCAGGTTAGGTGTTATCACTGCTAGAATCTGTCCTAATGCTGTACTTCTAAAAGCACCACCTTCTCTTTTTTTTTTTTTTGTTCGGTAGATCTCCGAAGCTGGGAAGGACTCCTTGCCTTCTTGGTTACACTGGAATGCGGAGAGCAGCTCCCTGGAAGGGCTGCCCCTTGACACGGACAAGGGCGTCCACTACATCTCGGTGACCACGCTGCAGCCCTTCCCGAATGGGAGCTACGTGCCGCAGACCGCCAACGTCTTCTCCGTTGAGGTGCACCAAGAAGACCACAATGAGCCTCAGTCAGTGCGAGGAGCCACCCAAGACACGGGTGACGCAGCGCCATTCG
>NW_008631446.1:379-2102 GCF_000691845.1 Merops nubicus | reverse complement strand
CTCGGAAGAGCCCATCACCATCCTGACTGTCATTTTGGATGCCGACTTAACAAAAATGACACCAAAGCAGAGGATTGAACTCTTAAGCAGAATGAGAAGCTTCTCGGAGGTGGAACTTCCTAACATGAAGCTGGTTCCTGTTGTAAATAACAGACTCTTTGACATGTCAGCCTTCATGGCTGGACCAGGAAATGCAAAGAAGGTGGTGGAAAATGGGGCCTTACTCTCATGGAAACTGGGATGTTCTCTGAGCCAAAACAGCGTCCCCAACATCAGCAAGGTGGAGGCTCCAGCTAAGGAAGGAACCATGTCTGCCCGCCTTGGCTACCCTGTCGTTGGCTGGCACATTGCTAACAAGAAACCTCACCTCCCAAAGAGGATGCGACGGCAGATCAACGCCACCCCCACGCCTTTGACCGCCATCGGGCCGCCCACCACTGCCATGCAGGAACCGCCGACCAGGATCGTCCCCACGCCGACGTCACCCGCCATCGCGCCTCCCACAGAGACGACGGCACCCCCCGTCCGGGAGCCCATACCGCTGCCGAGGAAGCCCACGGTCACCATCAGAACAAGGGGCCCCATCATCCAGACGCCCACTCTGGGACCGATCCAGCCAACCAGGGTAGCAGAAGGTACCGGCACGGCCTCCGTGCCAATTCGCCCCACAATGCCTGGGTACGTAGAGCCCACCGCGGTGATCACACCACCCACAACTACCACCAAGAAACCCAGAGTCTCCACTCTGAAGCCAGCCACGCCATCCACGACAGATTCCTCCACGGCGACAACGCGAAGGCCTACTCGAAGACCCAAGACTCCTCGTCCAACGAAGCCTCCCGGCACCACCAGATCCCCCATCTCCAAGCTGACCACAGCCTCCCCGCCGGGCCGCGTACGCACCACAGCTAGCGGGCTCCCCCGGCCCTGGGAACCAAACGAGCCCCCCAAGCTGACAAACCACATCGACAGGGTTGACGCGTGGGAGGGCACCTACTTCGAGGTTAAAATACCCTCGGATACCTTCTACGACAAGGAAGACACCACCACTGACAAACTGCAGCTGACCTTGAAGCTGAAGGAGCAGCAGATGATAGAGGAGAATTCATGGGTGCAGTTCAACAGCACCAGCCAGCTCATGTACGGCATGCCGGACCACAACCACATCGGGAAGCACGAGTACTTCATGTACGCCACTGACAAAGGCGGGCTCTTCGCCGTGGATGCTTTTGAAATCCACGTCCACAAACGCCCACACGGGGACAAGTCTCCGGTGAAGTTCAAAGCCAGGCTGGAAGGGGACCACAATGCAGTGGTGAATGACATCAATAAGAAGATCATGCTGGTGAAGAAGCTGGCCCTGGCCTTTGGCGACAGGAACAGCAGCACCATCACGGTGCAGGACATCGCCAAAGGCTCAATCGTTGTGGAGTGGACAAACAACACGCTGCCCCTAGAGCCCTGCCCCCGGGAGCAGATACGGACTTTGAGCAAAAAAATTGCAGATGACTCCGGTGGGCCAAGCCTGGCTTTCTCCAACGTCTTGCAGCCCGAGTTCAAGCCGCTGAACGTGTCGGTGGTCGGCTCTGGCAGCTGCAGGTACATCCAGTTCATCCCCGTGACGAAGGACGGAAGGGTGATCTCGGAGGCAACGCCCACGGTGGCAGCGGGCAAAGACCCCGAGAAGAGCAGCGAGGACGACGTGTACCTGCACACCGTCATC
>NW_008631446.1:0-348 GCF_000691845.1 Merops nubicus | reverse complement strand
CGTGGTGGTGCCCGCCATCCTCCTCGTGGCCGGCATCATCGCCATGATCTGCTACCGCAAGAAGAGGAAAGGGAAGCTGACCATTGAAGACCAAGCCACCTTCATCAAGAAGGGCGTGCCCATCATCTTTGCCGATGAGCTGGACGACTCCAAGCCCCCACCGTCCTCCAGCATGCCCCTCATCCTCCAGGAGGAGAAAGCCCCGCTGCCTCCCCCAGAATACCCCAACCAGAGCATGCCAGAGACCACACCGCTCAACCAGGACACCATCGGAGAGTACACGCCGCTGCGGGACGAGGATCCCAATGCGCCGCCCTACCAACCGCCCCCCCCCTTCACCGCCCCCAT
>NW_008631445.1:12470-18495 GCF_000691845.1 Merops nubicus | reverse complement strand
TATTATTATTACTGAAGGGCTAATTTGAATTGAAGACAATCTTTCTGGCCTGGTAATGCAAGTTATTCCATTGAGTCACTGGGCTACTTATAAAGACTAAACAATGCTTAATACTCTGAGCAAGATGAGAACATTCAACATAAGATGTGGCCCTCGGACTCCAGATTTCTGTAAGTATTCCTGTTAACCTTATTAGTCCTGATATAGAGCCATTGCTAATATTTTTTTCAGAACAGTGTGTTTTCTATTTGGTCTATTTAATGAGCTTAATTGTACAGCATTGTTTCAAATACCTCATTACTATAAGCATTCTCCCTTCAAAACCTAAAATAGTGTGACACAACCTCCTTTTTACAAATGATGCAAGTGGCTCCTGGACTCCAAGTGAGGCACATGGTATTTCATTTAGGCAGTAATTATATACCAGCTGAAGAAAATACCACACTGATGGTTTCCACGGGAATTTGGACTGCACTAACATTTTGGCAGTAGTATGAGACTATTTTTGGTAGCTTTACTTAAAAGAATACAGGAAATCAGTTTCACTCTAGTAACAAAATCTATTAATGAAATGCAAGGGAATTCACTTTGGTTAACTGTCTTGTACATGAATATCAAACGGGAAAGCTCTTCAGGAGGTGGCCAGTCTGCACCAAGCCCAGCTGGCAGAGTTAGCTTTCCACAGGCAGGCAACCAGTCTGTCTCCATGTAATTAAGGCGTGTCTCCTTCAAACCCTGCCACACTCTATACACTTCTCCTGTTTTCCTTGTGACTGTAAACAAGAATATCTTCGTGGGCCAAGAGGTCAGGACACAGGAGTGACTGTTTATATAAAACACAAAGTAATGGCCCTTACAGGGTCTGCTCTCTCTCCTGGGTTTGACCTTAGTCAGGTTACAAGTCTATCACATTCCTGCCTGCTGTTAGACAAATTACAAGTGGGCTTTTCCTCACTCCCCCATTTTTTCACATTTACTAGTCTTCTATGGCAGAACTTTTTATAACGGAGTTTGCTGTCCCCTGTGCTTGCACATATGAGATCTGTCTGCAAGGATGGGCACAAAAATGAGCAGCGCTATTGAGAATATCCACAACTGTAATCATAGAATCATAGAATCATTTAGGTTGGAAGGGACCTCCAAGATCATCAAGTCCAACCACCGAGCCACCAGGGCTCCAAAGTCCTCTGCTAAAACAGATCAGAATCTGTCAGGGTTGGAAGGGACCACAAGGATCACCCAGTTCCAACTCCTCTGCCATAAGCAGGGACACCTCCCACTAGATCAGGCTGCCCAGAGCCTCATCCAGCCTGGCTTTAAAGACCCCCAGGGATGGGGCCTCAACCACCACCCTGGGCAATCCATTCCAGGGTCTCACCACTCTCATGGTGAAGAACTTCTTCCTCACATCCAGCCTGAATCTGCCCACTTCCAGCTTTGCCCCATTCCCCCCAGTCCTGTTGTTACTCGATATCCTAAAAAGTCCCTCCCCAGCTTTTTTGTAGGCCCCCCTAAGATACTGGAAGGCCCCAACAAGGTCACCTCGGAGCCTTCTCTTCTCCAGACTGAACAGCCCCAACTCTCTCAGTCTGTCCTCGTAGGAGAGCTGCTCCAGCCCTCAGATCATTCTGGTGGCCCTTCTCTGGACACGCTCCAGCAGGTCCACGTCCCTCTTGTAATGGGGGCTCCAGAACTGGATGCAGTACTCCAGGTGGGGTCTCACAATAACAGTAGCCTGGGTCTTTATTTTAGGGTTAGACAAATAATTTGTCTCTCTGCCATATGTTTTTTCTCATTTCTGAGAGTGGAGAAAGTCAGTTTAGTATGCTTATATCCCTTCATATTCTGAGATATACTGTCCTGTAATTTACAGAGAGCTGTGTTTAGCTTTGCCTGAGAGTTTGTTTGTTCTTACAGCATTAAAATAGTTTGCTTGAGGTTATGTTTCCTTTCAGGAGAGTTTCTACCGAACCTTTAACCAATCCTTCAGTGTGTTTACTTCAGGGTATGCTTACAATTGCTAATACCAACATGTTTAAACTACTGCCAGATGAAGTTTGAAATGCTCTACAAGAAAGAAAAATGTTGCTGACTTACTATAAGAGGAGGCAATGTGACCAAGTGCCACTCATGCATATAAATAAATAAGCCTAATTTTAAATTCTACCCCCATTCCAGAGACTTATCCCCAAGAAGCCATCCTGGGAAACAAGTATCTTCCATATATAAAAAAGGAAGAAAAGCACAACCCTTCTTTATTTAAAAAAAAAAAAAAAAAAAAAAAAAAAAAAAAAAAAATCAGTAACTGTTTTGGTGAACACCTTGAGGTTTTCATATAGCAATTTTTAGTATTTGCTTTTATAGTAGTCTACTCTAAAATGAGACATGCTTTACTTACTGTATAGTGGGGCATAATACTGTTCTCCTTTTCCCACAATTAGGAAATAAACCTCACTAAAAGCCGTTTTATAGCTATAGCATTTTTAAAGCCACATGGAGGACTTAACTATAGTGTCTCACTCCTAGAAAAGGAACTTTTGACTTCTTGTGAATAGCCAGAGAGCTGAAGAACTTTAGGGGAAAAAAAAGTTCTTTTTATCTATACCATTTTCATAGACTTTTGCTGGGTATTTTGCCGAGGTGGACCAGGAAATCCAGGTGTGCATGCAAGGTCACGGAAAAGTATATCCAAGATACCCAAAGGCTGGATTTTCAGGCTGCTCTCAGGTCTTGTAAAAGTAGTTTCAGTGTACGGATAATGTTAGTGCACTGACTGCTCCAGAGTCAGCCCAGGCTCTTCCCAAGGGACAAGCAGCCACCCAAAATGAAACACGAAAAGGTCAGTATGCTGTATTTGTGAGTCTGTAGGAGGAAGAGCTGAGGAGCATTGCTTACAACATAGGTTATCTGCTGGCATGTAGTATTTTCCAAATGAAACTCCCTATCTGAAGGCATCTAAACTAGCCACTTACTTTTGTCTTTTTCTTTCTTTCTCTGTTTTTCAAATGTTGCCCCGCTGCCAAGACATCACAACCAGTTGTAGGCTGCTCTACATGAGAACCTTCAGTTCAAGTCCTTTCACTGGCTGATTCAGCTGGATAACCTGACCTCCCATTTTCCATTTCTTAGTTTGGCACACTGATCACAGCTGGCGAACCCATCTGAACTGCACTGTTTTGCATAATGAGCGAAATATTCTTGGGTGGGACTCTGTTGACAACACTTGTCATCTCAGCCCATGGCTATAACCATTCAGACATTGATCAAGGTGTCAGATGTGAAGCAATGTGGCTTTGTAGCAGGGCACTTGTGGGAGGTGAGTTGTTCAGAGAGGTTCATATTTGTGTGTCTGCATGAAGGTAGTGAGAGGTAGGTATGGGTGCAAAGCAGCAGTAGTAGCCTGTGATCAGTCGTGCGCCTGTCATAGGAAGACAACAGTATTTCTGTACCTCATAGAGATTCATGTGCTCTGGTGAGCACTTTAGGGCAAATATTCATCTTCCCTTTATTTGTGCAGAGCTTCTACGAAGCTGAACATCTTTTAAGCTAAACACTAGTAAAATACTCTTCTAAGCAGCTAGCGGTATTTCAGAGATGGTGAAACAGAAGTCTGAGGAGGTAAAGGACTTTCTGTGAGGTGACTCAGCCAGCTTCCAGCTAAGTTAGCTACGAAGAAAGCTTAGGTTTCTTGAGCTGCTTCCCACCATTAGGCTGTGTAAAGGGTGAATTAACAAGGCAAGATTTAGCTTGTTACAAAGGACTTATCTCAGGAGCTATCCCATGATCTCAGACAGTGAGACCATAGCTAGCTCTAGTGATGTTCTTGTGATGTTTCTTTCAGTCTTCAAGCTGAGCATTGGACTGAAAGGAAGCTGCTGAAACTTCTGTCTTGTATATGTGGTGCGATGTTAATTATCCTACTTCTTTAAAAAGAGGCATTTAGTTAAATGGGAACCATTTCTGCAACAGTTTGAGGTGTGTTGCATATTTCTCCTTGTTTGACTATCTCTGTTCCTTATAGACAACTCAGGCCTGATTCTTTCCCTGTTATTTTTGTGGAAAGTTGAAGTTATGAAAACTTTCTGTTGTTAGATGCAGTATTCTCATAAAGACTGGAAGAACAAATATCACACAGCATGGCTGTAGTGGGGAAAAGGATGGGTTGTAGCGAGGGAAAAGGATGCCCAAGTTATGACAATGGGGACACTAGGTCTTGCAAATAAGAATGTGTCAGGCAAAATCCAGGGAAGATTTGATTTGAAGAGTGGGGCTACCTATTCCAAAGCATGGACTGAAACACACTTGGAAAGAGAGTGGGACCAACTGCACAGAAATTTCTCTACTGAGTGAAGTTGCGTATCAGGGGCCAGGTATTGATCAGCAATTTCCTTGCAGCTGGCACTGAAGAAATATTAGAGGTCAGGGGAGCCAATGCAAGTCAAAATACATAGGTTGTATACGCCGCCATCCACTGAGATACTCATATGAAAATGAAATGTGCACTTAGTGCTGCTGATATGTTTGTGAGAAAAAAAAGTGTTGCCCAATACAGGAAATTATCTTCTGTGCAGTATCAACTCAGTGACCCAAAAGCTGGACTCTCAGCCAAGACACTAAACAAAAGTAATGTGTCAAGATGCACGTACTATTGATTGGAGCCAAAAACTGCAGCCTCTGTTAAGGACTACATGTCTGTACAAGCTGTGTGGCACGAGTGCAGTATCTGTCATGTCAGTACAATGTGACAAATAAAACCGTATCCTCTCAAGTATCTAAACACAGGAGGAGCTTAACCTTGAAAATGTGAATGTCCTCAAATCTGCAACAATTATTTTTTTCTATGTCACTGGATGGCTGTTGGAACCAATTCACCAACATCCAGGTAGCTATAACGATTTCCTCAACATATTTCCATTATTACTCCATTCTAGTCTAATGACTTCCAGAGTAAAGATATAAAGAAGCATTGCTTGATGCTTACATGTACTCCTTGACAGTCACTATACTTTCTGTTCTTCCTATGCAGTGGGCCAAATTTTTAAAGTAGGTCATGGTCTCCCACACTCACCCCTCAGACACAATTTGGAAAGCACTTCCAGAAATGCTTACTCAACACCTAACCACTCTCACAGAGGAGTTGATGGCCACATTCCAAAAAAAACCTCCTGACACGCAACTTTTTCAGCTGTCCTGAAGATCTGGGAGCAAATGCTAAAGTGCATTTAAGAGCTAACATTTGAGAATAGGCTTCTAAGCTCTTGTAAACATTCTTACCTGTATCAGTACTACTCAATAGGCAATTTCTGAACTACTTCACTGACTACTACGATTTAGTACTATTGTGTGTCTATATTGAATATTTCATTATTTTATTGAGAAAGGAATTTTAATCATTGGTACGAAACCAAAAGAAAGCAGTTTGTCTGAAATGATCCACAGGCATAGGAGTACTACAAGTAGGGAAGTAAACTCAAGTGCTGATGATGAAGTGAAAATTTTCTGGCTTCCTATTTCAGTTTAATAGTCAGTTAAAGCTGCAATGTGATTAGTGTTTCCTATTCATGTGGTTCCACGTCTTTAGCTGTTTTTGGGCTTCAAAGATTCCTTTTTCCTATATTTGGTAGCAGAAGGTGACTTTAGATCTGCATACTCTCTCAACTACTAATCCATGCTCAAAGAAAGTAATGCATTTTTTGACATCTTTAAGTGCTTAGAAATGATTTTTGAACTCTGAAAAGCAGATCTGTGGCAAGAAAGACTGGTCTACCAGTAAGCTCATGTTCTTACATCACCTTGTATTGTATTCTTACAAAACCTTGGTTTGAAATCATAATCACAAAAGTGAGCAACACTGAAACTGGAGAAAAAGTGTTCAGTTCAAACCTGGATCTGTGGAGAGTGATGTGGTGGTAGATGTGCACTGAGTCAGGAGGTAGCTCCTGGCTTCCTGCCTTCCCTTGTAAAGGACCCAGGATGCTGCCACCACTCCCACAAGGTGCAAGCAATCAGGGTTGTTGTGGCTGGG
>NW_008631445.1:0-12439 GCF_000691845.1 Merops nubicus | reverse complement strand
GCTGGTCACGCCCGCCTGCCACATCCACGCTGCACTAAGCCTCATCCCACCAAAGCCCTGCTTCTACCTTCTGTTGATAATTTGCACAGTCCCCACCTCCTGCGCCAACCAAGCAGTGATGAGGACTTGCTGTTTGGCTGCAGCAATGTTCGCTGCCCCTGTGCTTACTGCTCAGCAAGCCAGAGGCACCTGGGAGGCGTTTTGCCATATGGCAGTGGTGTCTCTCTGGTAGACTGTTTATCTTTTACTAGATCTTGTCAGCAGCTCCAAGAAATTATCTGGACAATGTTTTTTCCCCTTTTTTTTCTTAACTCCAGGAAAGGTTGGATAATGCCTTGTAATGTGAAGGTTTCTCTGCTGTTGTCTGTGAATGTCAAGTACAATTAGAAGTTTTCTGGGGCAGTACAAAAGCTAATCCATTTGGAGTCCTCTTGAACACTTGACCTCTTTTTATCTTGAGGCAGTCAGCTTCACAAATTAATGAAGTGTTTCTAGGCTGTTGCTCTTCAGCATCACTGGCTGCCAGCTTCCTTGAAGACAGAACATCAGGATCGCCCTGTTCATAGTGTGAGGACCCTTCTTGAGTGACTGTGGTCCAGCTGCAAAGCAGCACCACTGGGCTTGTAGGCTATAATCACTGGTGAGTTGTGCAGTCTACCAGATCTGGGTAAAAGGCAACTGTGGTTAGAGAAATCTTATTCAGTAGCATTTCGGATGAACTTTGCACTGGAGCAAATGAGATGAACAGGCCAGAGAAAATCAGAAATCTGGCATTTGAGATCACATTTTCAGAAAATCGGAAATTCAAGGCATTTGAGGCCACATTTTCTTCACCTCTGTGTGAATTCTGATTTGGCTACATGAGGAAAGCGCATGTCATACTCTGGTAGGCTCAAATTATTACAGTTACACCCCACAAAATGCCAGAAATGCAGAAGCAAATCACTAACCTCAGTGAAAAACAACAACCTCTCAAAAATAATTAATATCTGATCCCACTCACCCCTTGTGCATCTGAACCCTCCCTAAAAGTCCAGACTAATAAATGTGTTGATTATACCATGCCTGAAGGTCAAGAATTTGATGCTATTTCTGGCCACAGGGGAGGAGTGAATTCCAAAACCTAGGAGCCCTTGCATCCTGCAGCTTCCCAAGAGTCCTCCTTTGGCTGAAGATGCACCAGCCTCAGCTCCCTCCTCAGCTGGTTATTAGCAGCTTTGGGATCTTCATCGTCACAGACTGGCAGCTAGATTTTTCCTTGGACTTGCTTTGCTTTTGCAGCAGGAGCTGGGTCGTGCTCACAGCCCACCTGTGTTCTGAACTGCGCTTGGGCCAAACAATGGGGCTGACACAACAGTTCTGCATTTTCTGTTGCATTTAATTGAGTGTTTGCTTCTTGGTGTTTGAACACCTTCAGGGTGAAGGAGCCTGGTTAAAGGAGGAGGTGAACAAGTTTGAACAAATCCAAGTATCTGATATTTTCCAGCTGGGAATTATTTATGAATAATCACTATATTCTAGTAATATCAAAATTGCAAATCAGTTGAACTAAATAGTAAAAGATATAGTGGGGAGGTTTATTATTTTTATTTTGATTTTTCTGAATATGAGTCTGAATTCATCTTTAAGTGCTATGTACAAGCTAAAGGTGATACACTTAGAAGTGATATATTCGAGGCCCAGTGGATCCACTGTTTTATTCTGAAAGTTAATACTGTACATCTTAGGTCTACCCAAAAGCAGTTCTAGGGTAATTTTTTTCCAGTTTGTTCACAACAGCCTAAGCTTGTCCTCAGAAATCCCTGGAAGCTGCTAAGGAGTTGAGCATAATGGGCCAAAGCATGGAATGGCTCCTTTTGAGGTACATTCAAGCACTTGGTGGCTTTTGAGGTGTCCATAGCAAATGCTGGATTTGCTATAAGTGGACAATTTATAAACAGAGCTGACAACTGGGAAAACAGAGCAGTGGGAGCACAACATTCCTGAGCCAGTAGCGCCTTGCCCATCGGATGCTCCCCAGTGCGCGGTTTGGGAGAGTGACCCTGTTCAAAAGGGGACAGCTGGCTTATGAGCAGAGCAGTGCTACCTTGGAGCACCTGGCAGTACTGCTAGGTCGTTTCAACAGGCCAGTGCCAATACAACTTTTACTTTTGTTCTTCCTTAATCAACAGTATATACTGGTTAATTCTTGCATTAACTGGTCTTTAATGTGCATTTTGTAAAGAGAGAATCCTCAAAATGGTTTTACTCAGGCTTCCTTTGGAATGTTATTTAGGCTTTTCCTATTTTCTGCATAAGCAGCTTGGCTCACCATGTGTTTGCAACTCATATGTTTTTGGAGCTAGTTGTCTTCACTGAAAATTCCTCATATCAGACTGAAGTCTTGAATAGTTTAAAAATATAGAGCATTCTCCTAAGGGGCAGGGCATGTGGAGTCTTATTATAGCAGATCTAGCTGAGAAGGAGGCACAAATGCTGCACAGCAGTTAGCTGGGAGGCTGGCCCTGGCACTTAGTTTCATTACACTTCATCCTTCATGGATTAGATGATCTGTGCTTTTGTTTTGCCCTCTGAGGCCAAGTAGATCCAGCAGGAACCAAAGCATTTCACCACTCCTTCCACAGGTTTTGATTTGTTTTCTTCCATCTAGAATAAGCTAAGGAGGAGAAGGGAGGGGAGGTGAGAGGAGGGGAGGAGAGGAGACAGAATACTCCTAACTCTTTTCTTCCCCCTTCTTACTTTGAGCAAGAATCCAATTCCTCTGGAGAAGGAACTCTAAAGTTTCAGCCCCTCAGACCCTTCCCTCAAACCACGGGTAGTGTTGCACATGGTCTCACTTCTCGTGCTGTGGTTGCAAACTCAGTTTCATTCCTTTGGGTAGGGCTACATCTGCTTCTGCTTTGCAAGCAGCTCACCTCCATTCTGCTTTTTACTTCCACATTCTTCAAGAGGTCAGATACACATAGAGATATGTATTTAGAGTGTGTCCAAAGAAGGGCAACAAAGCTGGTGAGGCATCTAGAGCACAAATCTTATGAGGAGCAGCTGAGGGAGCTGGGGTCTTTCAGCCTGGAGAAAAGGAGGATTAGGGGAGACCTTCTTGCTCTCTGCAACTACCTGAAAGGAGGTTGTAGTGAGGTTGGAGTTGGTCTCTTCTCACAAGTAACAAGCAATAGGACAAGAAGAAACAGCCTCATGTTGTGCCAGGGGAAGTTCACATTGGAAGGTTGCAAAAATTTATTCACAAAAAGCATTCTAAAGCACTGGAACAGACTGGCCAGGGAAGTAGTGGAGGTATTTAAAACACTTGTAGATGTGGTGCTGAGGGATGTAGTTTAGTGGTGACTCGGCAGTGCTGGGTTAATGGTTGGACTTCGTGATCTTAAAGATCTCTTCCAACCAAAACAATTTTATAGTTCTGTGATTCTCTATGAGACTATTTTTTCAGTCCTGCCCTATAATGCTGCAACAAAGGGGCTGCAAACGTTAATCTTAACATACATTTTAATATTTTTCTTTTCTTAGCCAGAAATGGGAGGCAAAACCTATCTTTAATCCTTAGCAGCACCAGTATAGTAAGTCACTTGCTCATCAAGGCACCTTTTTAGGGCATTTGAGACAGTTTTGAATCCTTGCTCCATCTGATTGCTACTGGGCATTTGTTTAAGAGACACTTTCTCCTACTGCTGTTGATACACACCATGTGAGTAATTAAGTATTCATTGGGCTAGAAAGATGACGTTTGTCCTGGGCAGTTAATCATTCACAGAAGGAGTGATTTTCCTCCAGGTGAAGCAAAGCTCTGACCATCAGATCACCCTCTCTACCATTCTGCAACAGGGCTTTTACGTGCACTCTCTCTACCATTCTTCTTTAGGAACTCATTCCAGGAACCAAAGAGTATTGGCTGATACAGCTGATGCTGCATCAGATTTGCTGCTATTTTTAATTTTAGCAAAGGCACATTCTCAGTAACTGTTTTAATATAAAACTTACTAAGCTGATGTAGATGTGTTAGCCAGGACACTGATGAGCTCTGGCAGGCACTGGTTCAAAAGAGTGAGGACGTTTTTTACTTACGGAAATTTGGATGATTAGTGGTTGCACTGTTACTCTGCTATTTATAGCCCTAAATCAGTAAGGCCTTTAAACACAACTATAGCCCTGTGATTGAATGGGATCGTGTAGTTGCCCTCATTTCTGAAGATCTCCAAGTACTTTGGTAGATCAAGGCTGTAGAGGGCAAACCACAAACATTTCATGTACAAGCTCACAGATGTGAAGCGTATGAGATATGCATGTATTTGACCTCTTAATTACCCATGGATGTTACACTGTACTGTGTAACAAATTATAGTCTGAATACACCTGCTGCAGTGTAGCAATGGTTTTAAATACATGCTTAATTTGAAATATTTTGATAATACTTACTAACAGCAATTGCTCTTTGACTATTTTTATTACTTGTTTTTTCAGATGGGTGCTAGAGGTATCAAGGAATCATTTCAATATTAGCTTAAATCCAGCCTCATTCTGTAAAGTTCTTCAGCATGTGCTGAACTTTAAATATATGCCTAATAGCTTACCAGGGAGGATATTTTCCAGAATTGATCAAATTCCACTAACCAAGGAAAATGACAGCCCATGCAGTAGACATCGGTGAACTCTTGCTGACTTTTTGGTGGTCTCACGCTGTCAGTGTTTCAGTGCCTTTGGAATTTTAAGAATGCTTCAAAACACGTTATATCCAACCCAGGAAATTCTGTATCTTATATTGTGGTATAAAAAGAAATTGCTTGTAAAATTACAAATTAATGTTTGTTTAGAAAAAAGTGATCAGAACACATGTTACATATAAACAAATATGTATGTATTTAGTATAGTTTGCATATATAAATAAATACATAGAGAGGACTTTTTTAAAGAACTATTACTCAAAATTGAAAATATTGTAAGTCAAATCAGAGGAAAAATCTAAATAGGAAACTGTGAATAACAACAGAGATTTATTTACAAGTGTAGGTAGCTTAGATACAGCAGCCTACAATCAGAATAGAAATTTCAATTGATTGAAAAACAGCTTTACCAAAGTAAAGTGAAAGACAAAAAAAAAAAAACAACAAAAAAAATTCCGCAAACCAAAAAAAAAACCCATGCTGTAAAAGACTAACAAAAGAAGGAAAAGGACAAAGGAGAAAATCAAATACAGATAATGGCAGATATTTAGGAACAAAAGTAACTCATAAAATTGTAGATTGAAATAGAGGAACTGTCAATGATAGAATGTCACAGCTGGTCAGTACATATTTTTAAAAAATATTAATTACAAAGAAACACTCTCCATTGCAAAGATATTAAAGGATAGTTATGTAGCTATTGAAAAGTAATTAGTAAATCAATAAATCAAGATAACTTATATCTGAACTTTAAAAAAAAATGTTCGTGTTTTCAATACCTTTTAGAGTCCTAGAGAAATTCCAAAGAAGAGGAAGGCAGCTATTCTGGTGCTAATACTTAAAAGAAGAAAACAACTAAATAAGTCAAGGACTCATCTTGATTTTAGGAAAAACAATAAAATAATGTTGATATAGGTTTCAATTGACAAGGAACTAGAGAGATGGCAATATAATTTAAGCCAAGATACAGAGTTCTGGTAAAAGAACATTCCCAGGGTAGGCTGCTGTGGTTTTTAACATTGTATGTTTAGTACTTTTAGTAGACATGTTGACATAAAAACACATTTCATTTGTTTCTGTCTGATATTTTTATTTAAACATCAATAACGCATCAGTGCATTAAATAGACTACATACTTAATATATCACAAATGTTATTCCATGTCAGAATTTACCAGCTAAACTTACTTCCACTGCAGCCTGTGCATACCCAATTTTATAGTCAGATCATTGGCTTGGCAAAAACATAATAGCATTGAAAACAGAATTTGCAATTGACATAAAGACTGGGAACTGGAAGAGGGATGGGCTGTTGATACACACTGCGCTGGAGGACTCTGCAGGGTTGGCAGTGGGCAAGTGGGCAACGGCTCCCCCTCAGCTGTGCTATGGGGAAGATGCTTTCCACAGGCCACTTGCAAGGGCTGGAGGAGGTAATGGGAGGAGGTGACAACCCGCCACCTGTTGTCACCAGGCATACTGTGCCTTTGTATTTGGTGCACACGCATATGGTCTTGGGGTGTTTGCGTAGCCATACACCCAAAGTGATTCTGAAGCAGTGAAGGTGGTTCAGAGTACTGAGAGTGACTGAGGACCACTTAAGTCACACATGAGATTCAGAGAGAGACCCAAGGTATTATTTCCGTATGGTTCACTGAACAGGAGATTGAATTTCCTGCTTGTCTTTCTCTGTTCTCATTTGGAAGCTCTACTTTCGCTAAGTGCTATTTCAAAACGTTTTCTTGGATTCTAGGGCTTTCTGTCCTGCAGCCTTGCTTCCACAGGCTGCTGCCATGGTCTTCCAGTCAACCCAGAGTGCCCTCCACTCCCAAGCTGCTCAGGCCCTTTATTAAGCTTCTGTGTTACCAGTAGCACTCTTGTAGCATTTTGGAGCTTCCTTCACTGTTTTCCATGAACTGGAATGCTCTCTGAGGTTTCCATGTTCTTTTTTTCAGCCTATATTTTATTTTTCAAGTGTTCTAAATTATGTAGGAAAAAAAAATCCTCTGCAAAATCTTGCAAGTTAATCCATTTAGGAAAGAAATGGCTGCACGTGACAGCAATGATAAGTGACTCTGCCATGAAGGAAGTCAAGCAAGTTTAAGAATGAGTTTAGATAGGTCACAAATGAAATTCAGTCAAGAAAATCTAATGTCTTGTTTTCAAGTGGAGATAACATCAATCACCAATGGCAGTGAGAAACTATGAGAATCAAGACTTAATTTATTTTATATCTACAGTAACCCAACCTGTAACCTCACAATTGACAATGAAATAGCTTGATATCCTTGTTCTAATATGACAATTTTTCAGCTGTTCGAGTTTTCCCAGACCCACTGATTTGTACAGGTAAACAAGCAGAAGGTGTATGAGAGGCTGCAATTAGCCCACAGACTGCTTGTCCCCAAATGGTTCTGATAGTTAAGTCAGTGAAGAACCTCACTGAACATGAATCCTCCTGGGCTCGCCAGGACTGATGGCAAGACCAAGAGGGCACGTAGGGAAGTGATGTTCAATTCCAGCATGCTTCTTCATCTTTTCCACAGTGCACAAGAAATAAAATCAGAAGAGTGTACACCATATGAGATCTCAAAGCAAGCACTGAGCCACGTCACACTTCAGGCCTTCATCTGAGCATGTCAAATAGCCAGTTCTTCTTTCCTTAACTGACTTACTGCAAGAGCATCAGTCTCCTCAGTATCTAGTCTTCCCCAGTGGAGCATCTAAGAAGAATGCCATCTCTCCTCCAAGATCCTCCACTAGTATCTAACTCTAGGATGTCTTTGGCTAAACACTTCTCATGTGTTTAGTTACCGAGAATCATTGAATCCTCCTTGGCCACAATATGCATGGCAACTCCTTTTTCTATCCCACATAGTTAGTTTGGCAATTCTTCTCCTTGTCTGAGAGGTATCTTTGACCAGATGACTCCAAGGCCATCCTTAAGGCCCTGTGTGACCCTTTTCATTGTAACTTTGCACTGTTTATGCCTGCTCTTCCATGGACATATGACAATTTCCTCCCTAGCATTCATCACATCTTCTTATACAGGCTGCAGAGGGCTGGGCAAGAAATTCCCCAGGATCCTCTGTGCTCTCCCAGTGACAACACTGAGCTTGCACTTGCAGACGTCTGCTGAAGGGACCTCTGGTTTCAGTCGGTGAACATTCAGAAGAGCGAATGCTCAAGCAGGGACTCACCCTCCTATCTCTGCAAGCCAGATTCCTGCTACTATGCTTGTTGCTGTCTTCATTAAGCCTTGCATGTGACCTGCCAGTAGAAACAGCATGCCTGATATCTCATTTATGTTGTTTCACTGACGTTCTAGCCCCTGGCTAGGAAGGCTCAGGTAGTCTGTGCAGAAAGAAAGCCCAAATGGCTCCAAATCAGAACAATTAGAATTCATAGGGTTTCTTGGCTCAGCAGATGTGACTGAGTGAGCATGCCCAGTCCCTGCTGTGCAGCTGCAGGATGGGTGGATGGGGCCTGTCTTGAGTTTGGAGCATGTCTTGGTTAAATCATTCCTACCCTGGGAAGGAAAGAGGGATCCACATCTTGGAAAGGTCACGGAAGAAGCTGAGATGAAAGCTGAAGTAAAACTGATTAAGTAAGGGTGTTGTAGCCCAGACTTTGGCAAGGTGAATTTGTATAGCTGCTGGCTGGTGATGGTTATATGTGAGGACTGCTGTTTGCACAAGGCTCTTTGTAAATACTGATATATTTGTAGCAGGCACTTCCTACCACAGATCTGAACAAACCCAAGCAATATAATCACCTGGCAGTCTGAAACTACCATGCATCGTGTCAGAAATAAAGCTGTTTATGGTTTCAGAGACTGGGTGCTGCGCCTGTCTCTCTGTCCCGCTGCTTCTCAAACCACCACACACCCCCTCTTTCTCTACGAGTTTGAAGAAGTGCTGTGGTTACTGGCATGACTCTAGATGTCTGCACTGAACTATGCTTAAAATCTGACCCTGCACATGCAAATCAGACACAGTTATTGGGCTTTTGGCAATACACCACCAAGGTCCTCTGGCTGCACAGCTGATGCCCTGGAATCCTAAACCATGCTGTGTCCTGTGAGGCCACCAGGGCTTGAAGGACAGTCTTTGTTTTAGGGTTTTGCCTCATGAATAGTAATTTGTTCTGTGGTGACTTCCCAGCTGTTTTCCAATGGGCTGGCATGTGACAACGTGGTGTCTCCAGTCAGTCTGAGGCCTCCCAAAACTCCAGCCATGACGAGAATATTTATATCTCATGCATACAGCAGGCCGACATTTTCTAAGTTATCTTGGCTCTTTCTCCCACTCAAAAGTGCACTGTATCTATTTGCTTTTTCCGGGGGGAAGGCGACAGGAACTGACACGGAGTCAGTCAGATGTCTTTTCATGTACAGCATCCTGCCTCTGAGAGAGGCTAGGGGTAAGTACTGCAAAGGAAGAAGTGAGAATTCTTGCAAATGAAAAATATGATTATAAAATCCCCAACCCTTGCACTCTTAACTAACAGTTTGTACCATGAATCTCAGAAGTTTGCATCTATGCACACGTATTTTCCTAGATAAATAAGAAGTAATAAATTCCTGCTAGCTCTTGACAGCAATGCTATCTTACAGATGTGAATTTCACAGGGTAACACTAAGGAAAAAGACAAATTCCCATTCCTACACTCCAAATTGGGTGCCTTTCCATTTCTAAGGTATGATTTCCACTACAAGAAATGTCAACAGGCAGCTATTTATTAGGCCGTTTCAAGTTTCTCGCCTTTAAATTAACTGTCTGTAATCTTTCAAATGTCTTACATGCCTTAAATTCCCACTTCTCTTTGAAGATTTCTTGTTTTCAACAAACTGCTTCTGTTCCCTCTGAATAATATTTCTGATGAATGATATATTAATTTAAATGCAGTTTCAGTGTACCCATTACTGTATTATTTATATTGCTCTCATGATAATGCTATCTACCGTATAACCAAAATTAAAGGCAATATGACCCTATCTAAGATCAAGTACTCTCTCCTGCTCTCATTTATTAAATGAGTTGGTAAATAAAAGAGTTAATAAATAAAATATCTCTTGAGAATATTCCATGTGCAGCTATGGAAGCCTTGTCAATGAAGGAGATATTTCAGCAAAATATTCCCAGTGTGTTCAGCAGCATAAAAATTTGTCTTCCCCCTCCTCCCCCCGAAATTCACCACTGAAACTGATCCTAACCAAAGCCTTAGTTCACTGAAGAAAGAATAAGACACTTCTGTACAGATTCACAAGGCAGTTTCTGTGAAGGGAGGAAACACCCTTCCTTTGAGTGATACTATTAAAGCTCATTAAACTTTGAACAGTACAATGATACTTATTATGAAGAAGTTGAAGCAAATGCTCGAGCTCCTCCTCCTTGAACTTTCTAGCCAATAGAGTATAAACTCTTTTGAGCAGAGAGCTATTACTGTGCCTAAACTACCTCTGCAGCACAGACAGAAATTACAGTCTGAGTTACAGGTGTTCTATACTTCAGTGGAAGTATATCAGTATACTTTGCAGAAAAGGATGATGAATAGGATTTTAAGTTTGTGTTTTAGAGGTGACACATGAATGATTACTTGTTGAAAGATTGTAAGCATTGCAGATATTCTCAAAATCTTATGAAATTAAGCTATATTTCAAGTATAGTTTGTAAGAAAAAAAATGAACAATGAGAAAATTTTTAAAGCATTAGCTTTATATCATGGGAAGATTTTCCATACTGCATCACTGGACTCTAAATCTTAGCAATTAGTTTTGGTTATCAAATAAGTGGAAAGTTGTCTTCTCTTTGTTTTCAATAACATTACTGGCACAACAATGTGTACCAGTTCTGCTAAAAATATTAAGGTATCTTAAATACATCAGTATAGAGGACACACTCACAGTAATAATGTGGTTTCATACAACAGATCCATCTTTTATACAGATTATTTCTGAGAATGATTTGGAGCTCTCTATGATTCATTAGAGCTATGTGCACTATGAGTTTTTGACTCGACAACGACACTGCTAAGTGGAGAGGAATAGATATAAGGCAGGCCAACCTGAAATGGAAGTTTTATTTTTTTTCCTGAAAAATTAAGCTCCACATAATGCTTTGTTTCTTTTAACCCTTGGTCTTTTCCTTAGTATGTAAGTCTATTTTAAAAGGGGCTTTAAAGTGGAAAAACAAAGCTTCCATTATGTGAAAAAGCAGCACTTTTTCAGAAATAATCATCTGCAATTCAAAAATTTTCAAAACACTTTAACTCTTTATATAATCACCTTCTGTTTTCTAAATGAAGGTGATTGGTGAATTCAGTCAAAATCTGCAATTTTTTCTTCCTGCTACTACAACTTTCAATGAATTGGCTGTTAACTGGAAGAATTTATCTCCTCTCATTCTCCAATATTTGAAGGAATTTTTGAAGCATTTCATCTTTTACCCAATTATGTGCTTGTGTATTCTTTGCCTCCTAGTCTCCTAAGTTCCCAAATTCTTCCTTACATAGGCTGCAAAATATTCATTTCCTTTTGAGAACATGGAAGCCTTAATCATTGTGGATTGCGCAACAAAGACCTCCAGGAAAAGCCTTAGTTTACCAGAAGAACGTACAGCTCTTAGGCAATCCCCTCAGATCTCTGCCTCGGTGAGCTCCTGGTGTGCCAGGGTGGCACTGCCTCTCTGAAATGCTCCCTGGAGAGCTGCACTGTCTGGAGCCACTGATACCTGGGCTGACCTGTGCTGATATGACTGAATTAGAGTGCGCAGCTGCGGCCAAGGCAAGGGGAGATGAAACTCAGCAGCACACAATACAGAAGACTTGGTATCTGGTAAACAGGGATAATCTGACTGCAATTGTGAAATGTCCTGAAGGATGGAAGAAAAGAGATCGTTCCCATGAACCTCCTTGACCACGTTCCATTTTAATATATAATGCGACACATCAGTAAAGCTGTCAATTATTTTTTTTTTCCTTAACTTCCATGCTTCATTTGGCAGCCTAAATTCTTCTCAGTTTTGGCCTCAGTCTCAGCGGTATTTTCCTGCTTAACTGCTAAGCCCAAGGAGAAGGGGTAGCCACCCTGTGCCATACCCACCAGCAGCAGCACCTACACTGTGGGAAGTCCCTCCACCCCCACTGACAGCAACAGCTCCTTCCCAGGCCCTTATATGGATATCAGCCTACGCCAACCTTGTACAACCTGCTTTATCTCAAAACAAGGAACAAATGGTGCTGGCACAAAGAGGTGGCTGCCAGGTCTGGAGCCTAATGCACATGCACATGCATGAGCTCATTTTCCTTCTGCACATGTTGGTGCAGCTTTCTTCTGTGTATGAAGGCACTGGCTTCTTTTCTGTCCCCTGGTCCTCTGTGCTCAGCCATGTTGCTGTGCTCACCCCTCACCGTTTTTCTTTTTATCCTCAACCCCATATACTTTTGCTGACAGTCTTACTCTGCTGAGCACCTGGCAGGAGTGCTATGAATTTCCCAGGTGCATCACTCACGTTTGTTCTCTCCTGTCTTCTAGCTCCTCATTTCTGTCCCTTCAGTTTTTCATCTTTAGCAGAGATTTTTTTGTTTTGTTTTTACCTCAAGCATCCTAAAACACCTTTCCTTTCCATCTGCCTTTTGATGTTATCACCCAGCCATGACCTTAAAACACAGACGCATAAGCTTTGGTTCATGTCTGCCATTTGTCTGACTCGTCTTTCTCATTCTGTCCTTCTGAGAACATTTTCTTTCTTTCTTTCTTTCTTT
>NW_008631444.1:0-1191 GCF_000691845.1 Merops nubicus | reverse complement strand
AGAATGATGGACTGGGTGATTGCTTAGCAGTCAGACACATCTTTTTCTGACAGGTAAAATTTCTCCAGAGCCTTCCTCACTTTCTGTCAGGGCTTTGGTAATATTGGAAACTCTGGTAAACAGCTGATTTTGAGGACTCCACATTCTCCAACAGAAGACTTTTCAGCTGGAGAATTTCTGTCAGGTTCTGTCCAGCTTTTCTAGACGTGGCACATTTGCCCTTCCAGCAGTTCCCCTGCTGGTTCTGGCACCCGTGGCTCCACTCAGTGCCATGAAATGTTTCATTCTGACTGACGTGGGATCTGTTCCTTTATGGTGAGAGTCCCAGCCTGCTCTGGCTCCTGGGGTCTGTCTGCCCAGGAGTGGACTGGGGCACCCATCACCATTTCATTTCCTCAGGTGACAAAAACCAGGCATAGATTTCCTCACAAAATAGAAATCATATCTATCATCTGCAAACGTTCACATTGTTTGTTGTTAGTGGGGTTTGAAAGAAACAAACAGCCACGACAATGTGGCATTGAAATGGTTTTAATTGGGTTTCTAATTAAGCAGAAACGAGGCCTGAGATTCAATAAAACCAAGCAGTAACTGGGGGATTGAGTGAGTTCCCTTCGCCTATTATACCCCAATCATGTCATCTAGAGAGGCTTTCATGACATTTAGATCCACTTGAGAATCTAACAGACAGACAGCACCAGGCCCTGTTCTGTCAGCAGCACAGATTTTGATCAAGCCATTAGAGTGGGCTTTGGTGCTTTTATGGGTCATTTTGGTCTAATCTAGAAGTTTGGAATGTTCTAACATGATCTTTTATTCCATATATTGTTGCTAAGTGCACTGAACATTCAATATATATAGAGTGCATGGACTTGTGCCACTAACCTCAACTTGTTTCCATGGTTTGCTGTTGTTCTCCACCTGTTTAGTCTGATTTCTGTGTGTTGCACCTATCTCTGGGAGGAGGAATTATCAGGGGATCACAAGAGGCAGTGGGAGAGCTGGGACTGGAAGGTTGTGTTGCTGGCTGTTGAACTAGGAGCACGCAGTTACAAGAGAGGACTGAGGAGCTGGATGCCAGGAGGGGGTTTGTGCTTCTGTCACCCATGGCTTGTGTGGACTGAGGCAAATCACTTCACCTCATCAAATGGCACAGAAAAATTTGGCTCAGAAGGCTTCTGCAGAGACACA
>NW_008631443.1:0-10890 GCF_000691845.1 Merops nubicus | reverse complement strand
AAGATCTCCGCCCGCCCTCAGCCAAAATGGAGGATGCGCACTTCCTTTGCGCGGCTCCTTCCCCCCGCGGTGGCCATGGCACTAACGCCCGCTCCTTCGAGGACTTAGGGAGCTCAGCCTCCCGTCTTGCGCACTGCTCCCGCTCTGCCCCATTTACTCCTCCTCCTCTGCCCAGAAGAGGGAGAGAGAGTGCGCAAATACCCGCCCGGGCTCCTCTAGCCGGTGTCAATCCGTGTCAACCACGCGGAGCAGTGTCCCCTGGGAAGAGTCTCCTGCGTCCGCAAGGAGCGGGATTCCAGCCGCTGGCGCCATTTCCAGCCCAGGGCCGGGAGTCCCCCGCGGAGCAGCCTTGCTCTCGGGCAGCGCCCGAGACTTAAGGACTGACTCCTTCCACCACCATTGATGTATTGGTTAATAATTTTCATCTGTGGGAGAGACCAGAAATTGTCTATCTTCTGATGTCACAACAATAGATCTAATTTCTTCCTAATGGTCCCACTGGGAGTCACAGGCTTCAGTCAACAACTCAAGTTAAAAGCATCTCCAACACTATTACTGTATGTTCTTGATTGGAATTAATGAGTTGTTTTCACTCCATCCTAGCTTCTGATCAAGCTTGGAAAGGCTACTTTGTGTGTGAGGGAGAGTCTCCTCAGGGCTGGTGGCAGCTTATACCGTTATTGCTCAAACCTGAAAGAAAGAGATGACCTGATGGCAAAACAACTCTTAGCACAACTGCTGCCAAGGAGGAAAGTGCCATGGAGAAGAATCACCACCCATTCTGAAGGTCTCCTAAAGTTGCCTTGTGAATTCATGAACCTTGTCCTATAACATCACAATATCCAGCTAATTATTATGTTCATAGTAACCAGAAAGCTGATGAAATTTTAACGTTGAGCCTCATATGCTCCATCAGGTCAGCTGGCTCCTGACCATTTTCATTATTAGTCTTGAATGTCTTCTGGGTTGGTAAAAGTCAAAGTCATCCTCCACATTACGTATTTTCCAAACTCTCTAATCACCCATCTCAGGGAGATGTCTTTTGTTGTACAATAATGCTTACCCATGGACATTTTAAGTTCTGATGAAGTTCAGGAGAAAAATTCAAGAGGACTTAAGCACCTGTTCTTGACAGCTTTGATGCATTCCGAGATGGATGCTAGCAACCAAGTAGTTTTCTAATTTAGAACCCTTCAGGTTGAAACCTATCACTCTTATTAGTAACTGTAAAAGTAACTAAAGAGCACCTTCCTCTTACCACTGCCCTAGCAATAGACATTACCTAAGTGTTGTCTAGAACTTTTATGTAGCAATAGACCATTTTCATTAACATTTTGGATTGTACAGGTCAAACAGAAATTTTAAGGGTTTTACTTACAGTTTTGGAAATAGGTTGAAATGTGTTTATATATAAAAGCCTGTAACTCCAGAGAATCCTTGTGCCCCTATAGATACGTAACCCCATTTTTGAATTCATATGTTCAGAAGCACACAAATTAAATATGCCATGATTTTTCTGTTCATTTTTCAACTGACATCAGGAGAAAGGAGGAAAATGTTCAGACACCTATGTAAATTCATCTGCAAAACCATTTATAATTCAGATTATTTTTTAAGGATAATCCAGATCGAGTAATTATTTTTTATGGTTTGAAAAAGTTAGCATTAGCTCAACACTAAGCAGTAAAATCTCTTCATGAACACCAGAGATCTGAAACAGATGTATTTATAGGCTCCACACCACTGCTTTCATGGACAGGCCTAATGTCAGCAACTTCACTAAAAAGTATCAAACATATTGACTGGCAGTAGATAAATTCAACAAAGCTGAACCAACAGTATGCTCACTGACTTACAAGAGTGACATCCTTCTATCTGTGATGGAGTAAAATTGTCTCAGAAAGCAGCCAACTGTATTTAAACTGAGAAGTAATCTGATCTATTTTAAAGAGTTTGTGTTTGAACAGGAATCTTAAAAACTGTACCAAGCCAACTTTCAAGTGATGCATAGTATATTGTACAAAGAGAATGAGTGTAGTTTAAAAGTACCTTCTGCTATCAGCAGTATTTATCTATGATAACGAATAACAGCATTTGTTCTAGAAATAGAAAAAAGACATATTCCTTTGACCAATTCTTCAGCGATCACTTGCCTGTCATAGAAGGATAGTATCATTAATGGGAAAATCAGCAGCCCAATTCCTCCTCCCACTCTTAAATCGTATACCAACAATCCAAGGTGCCAAATCACTGGAGGGAGGAATAAGTTAATACATTCACTCATGACACAGGATGTGCAGAAGGGAGCAAGATGGCTCTGGAACCATGCTATGGTGGATGGAACCAGCCAGACAAGGAGTCCAGTTATGTAGTAGTTCCCCAGAGAGAGAAAGAGACTCATCTTACTCCACCATCCTGGAAGCTCCACTTGCTATGAAGTCAGGGAGTCCCTTCAATAACCAGGACCCCTATGCAGCACATCCCCTGCAAGCAGTGTCAGCTCCTATAGAGGTGGCTTCTTGCCCCATCTCCAAGTTAATGTAGAAGGCAGGGGCACCTGGTGGTGATCTCCTCATCAGTTCCCACCCAAGGCTGGGCAGACCCTTGGTGAAAACCAGTCAGGAGGGTCCTGGCTGTGGCCATCATCCATATGCCAATGCTCATTCAGGCTAGGGGTTTAATCCCAGCACTTCATTGATGGACTCCTTTAACCTGAACTCCTGGTTTTACGTCAATCTAATTGTCTGTGTGCCTAGAACAGAGTTCTGAGGAATGAACAAGAAGTACTTGATCAAGATATCTTTTGCTGCTTCATATATGTAACACTTGGAAAGTAGAGGTTCATGAAACCATTTTAGGACACAGTTTATTATAAAGGGTTTGAAGACTGGCTTGAAAAAAAAAAACTTGTGTTTGAATGCAGATAAAACTTATGTTTATAGAAATGTCTGTGTGTTTCCATCACCTGTGGAAGTGAAAATGGAGTGTAATCCTTTGTAAAGTATATGAACCCAAAATTTGTTTCATCTCCTTGTTGGCTTCTGTGCTGCCCAATCCCACAAACCTTGTAATCTCTGCTTTACACAATTTTATTTATCCTCTTTATATTATTATTTTATCTACTTTCTTCCCCTACCATTTCTGCCAATATTTCTCTTTCTTTTCTGTCCTTAATCTCATTTCTTTTGTCCATTTAGCCTAAATCTCCCCTGGCCATCACAAAGAAGAAAGATGTGGACAAACTGAATTAGTTGATGAAACGTGTCGTGTTTTTATGGTCCTGGCATAATGGAACTTTGGTCTGCTACTTGGTTCCCCAACATAACTTTAAGAAATAGTAGTGGAAGGAAAAAGATTAGAAAACACAAAACAGAACAAAAATTATAATCTTAAAACACCTATGATCAGTAATGCCTTGATAATTTTGTTTCTACTATGTAACATTCTTTGTGTGTTTTGTTAGGCATTACAGCTACTCTTTACAGACTAAAGCTCTTAATGAGAAGATGCCATATGTGTGTATATGTTTGTACGGTATGTAACAGAACCCATGCTACAAAAAGAAATTAAAAATTTCTTTCTACAAAACATTACCTGTGGTTTTCATGATGGTTGTTGAACTACATATACTTCTTATAATATTTATAAACAAATCAATACATATCACTAAATTGTATGCATTCAGATGTTTAATTTGCAGCTTATTTAACTAAAAGTGATCTTTCAAAAGGTCAAATAATGAGGCAATATACACTGTACTGTAAGATTAGTGTTCATTTCATGATATGAAACATCTTTAAAGGCCCTTTATGCCACAACCCATATTTCAGTTTCGAAAAAGTAAAGAACAACTTATGTTCTAAACTGGGTACCCTCCCCACAGAAGACATTCCAACACAGTAAAGAGTAAGTGTGTAATACCCAATGCACTGAAATGTATCCTGAAATCACTTGCAGCGAATTAACAGTAATAAACATAATTTTTACTTGCAAAATATTTCTATTATTTTTTTAAACATTTGAGGGTTTTTGTTGAATACATTTCTTGTCTTTATGGACAAAAAAAAAAAAAGTACAAACCAGAATACAGGACCGAAAGACTGGAAGATACTTCCTAGGTCACTGAGTCCAGTTTCTTGCTATTACAGGAAACTCTGTCATATAATCCCTTACAGAAACTTGTCAAGCTCCATCTTAATGGTAGTTTGATATGTTTACCCTCTACTCCTGTTGCAAATCTGTTCCAGAAGTTCATTGTTTTGGTGGTTAGAAACCTTCTTCTAATTTCCAGACTAAATTTATTCAAGAATCCATTTGCTTTTGTGCCAGTATTCGTCCTAAATAGCTCTTCTCCCTCCCTGGTGTTTACCCCTGATATATTTATAGACAGTAATCATATTCCCTCTCAGCCTTCCTTTTGCTAGACTAAACAAAGATCTTATAGTCTCTTCTTGCTCAACAGATCTTCCTTCCACTGGTCATTCTACTAGCTGTTATTGCCACCCATCCCAGTCTGAACTCATCTGTCTTCAATGTGGGTTCAAATTCCCATAATATTCCATTTTAAACTGAATCACTACATTGTACAGTACGTTAATATTTCCATATCTCCATGAAATACTGAAGTCTTGGGTGTGCAGTTGCCTTTTTGTCCCTTTACATTAGATAATTGCTGTCTATTCTGGTAGTACCTATGTTCTTTTCTACACCACTCATTTACTGGGAAAGTTCTTCATTAACAGCAACATTTTATCAGCCTCCAAGTGCATGATCTTGCATTTTGTATTACAGCAATTTGTTTTGTTTCCATGAGTTCAATCATCAAGGTCATTCATTGTTTTTCCATATGACATCCCAGTGCAGCTGTGTTGATGATGCTGCCTAATTTTGTGAAACCAGCCAGTGCAATAAGTTTATTTTCTCTTCTTTGCCAAACAATAAAATCAATCCCAAGAATAACTCTCAAAGAAATCTACTAGCAGACACTCTCCAATTTGACACTCTCCAATGTGACTCTCCTGTTTGATACTACCTGCTGCCATTTCCTTCATTCTGCTTTGGAAAACATCATCTTATCTCTGTGCTTCTCAACAGGTAGCAAAGGTTTTTTGTTCGGGAGTCCCCCTTTCCCTGAGAAGTCTTAAGTCTCAATTACACTTTTTATGCAGTTAGCACCTGTGTTAGCACCTGCCCCTGGAAGAAACAGCAAGTCATTTGAGCTTCAAACTCCTGACCTACTCAGTACAGTTGCTGTGACTATTAGATCCCTTAGTTTACCAAAATTTGCCTCTTGAAAGCAAAAGACTTAGATAATCTGAGATCTGCTTTTGTTTTCTTTCCATTCAGTTTATGCAAAATCAACTTTAGGATAATTTCCTACAACTAGCTTTCCTATACTGTCCTCAAACTGTAAGTCCAAGTCTAAAATAGCATCATTTCATGTTGGTTTAGTGACATTTTGCTGAGAAAAAGCTGTCAGCTGTGGCATTCAGCTATATTTGGGGCCCCACCACCATTAGTAACATTTGTTCTCCAACCTACTAAACCAATCAAGGAAAAAAAAAGCTTAATAGATTTTTGCCACCTTAGTGAGTTGAAGTGACTTGTGTGTCAAGACATGTACCAAAGCCCTCAGAACAACAGCACTGAAGGGTGTGCAGCTTGAAGAAGGACAGAATGGCTCCGTTTCAGCAGGAGGGAGTTGTTGCGTGAAACTAGCTTCTCATCTTACCATTACCTATCTTTGGAGCAGCATCTGTGTATGTATTCATATATATAAAGAAAATTCCTTATTCTTTCTAAATCAAATTTCTCTCTAGGTTTTCATTAGTGGATCTCAAAACCTATTTGATCACAAATATGAACCAAGTACTAGATTTGGTAAATCAAGTCTTTTCTAGTCTCCTCCTAAACAAGATCTTTCTACTTAAAGATTGATGATTTCCTCCTGCAGGCTGTCTAAGAACAGTGTTGAAAGACAGTGCTTCAGTATATAGGAACCTTCAACTCTCTTTCTTTATATTAAATCTGGCATATGATATTCCTTTATTTTCCTGCTATTTCTCATACTGAGGAGTTTGAATAAGATCGGGCTCTATGAGGTTTAATGTGTGGTTTCACTGTGGGCCAATTGCTGCATGATAAAGCTGCCGTCAAAAGTAGCAGTCCTGTCCTCTCCTTGATGATGGGCTATAAAATTCTGTCACCTTTCTGTGCTGACATGAGCATTCATGTGGCTGAAAATTAGCCATTTTTGGGATGGATCAACATGTTGACCTCGCTGCATGTGTGATCAGATGAGCAATATTGCCAGATAAGGGAGTGCAGTGGGAAGCACAGGGGTGCAATGTATATTCCATTTGTGAAACTGCACTGCTAGCCTGCATAAATCAATGTGGTGCTGCATATAGGAAAAGGAATGAGTAGTTTTTCACTAGTGATCTTGCCTCTGCTTTATCTCAGTAAGATCCACAATGTAGTTTTTAATCAGTTATTAGCATTGTTTAGAGCTGGCTGAGAGAAAAAAACCTGCAAAATATGAAATTGTGAAGTGATTTCTATTTCATAAGGCCTAAAACAGGTCAGCTTTTAAAACATTCTCTAAGACAGCTCTGGGGACATTCAAGATCAGGCTGCATGAGGCTCTCAGTAGCTCTATCTAGTTGAAGATGTCCCTGCTTATCGGGGAGGGGGGTTGGACTAGATGACCTTTGGAGGTCCCTTCCAGCCCAGACATTCTATGATTCTATGATTCAAACTTTTGTAAGAAATATAATTTGAAAAATCAAGCTATTAAAAATCATAATAAGATTCTCTTACTGCAAATCACTGTGTTAATAGTTTTGACAATATTTTGACACTTCATAGACAAAAACTGGAAAAAATGCTATTTTTTTCAAACCTTTTCATTAGCAAAGCAAAGCCATTCTTCTTCAGTTTCACTCTAAGTGTCTGAGCCTGTTCTAGCAATGAACAAAGTTGCTTTTGTAGGCAACTCAATCTTTCCTGTTGGATGAGGACTGTGCCATCGTCATCAGTACCTTCAGACTGGATTAATGCATTGCTGTTTTAAATGCTAAAGGCCATTTGGAAAAAATAGTTGGAGCAGAACCACAGTCAGGAAATTTACTACAGGGTCTTTCCACCAAGGCTTCATTGAACTATAAGGTGGATGGGAGAATATGGTAAAAAGAACAGTCCTTTCCTTGCCGTGAGACTCAAAATATGTGCCACACAGAGCCTTGCAAATGGGAAGGATCCAACCCTACTTTCCATGAAGAGAAGTCTGTGTGATGAGACTTTCATAAGACTTCTTACTTGACCTTACCATTTTTTCCTTTAGAATGACTGCAAAATTAGACCTTTTGCTTGTCTCCAGAAAACTAAAATTATTCTTCTTTAAATATCTGTCATCATATTGTAGCCTCTTTTCCACATGCCCAAATTTTTTCTTCCTTCTTCACTACATTAACCAGTGCTTGATCCTCAAATTCAGTCCCCTCACTGGTGCGCCCCTACTCCCAATTCTGAATCTGTTGTGGTCTTCTATGGTTGTCCAAATGTCCATCATTCCCTTTTAACTTTCTAGTGCCTCAAGGTACCTTCCTTTCAATCTCTTACTCTACGGAAGATTGTAGAAGACCATAGTCTCCTTTCACAAACATGTCTTCGTTTTGTTCTAAAGCATTCTTGTGCTCTCCATTATAAATAAATACATTGTACATAAAAAAGTAATTGAAGCAATACTAAGTTTGCAAAGTCAAATGCTTACAGGTTAGGAAATGCAACATTCCCTATATGCCCATGCAAATTCGGTTTGAAGAAGCCACCTGTGAAAATCAGTCAGTTAACGACATGGCTTTTGAGAAATAGCTCCCATACTCTGCACTGCCTGGAGCTGCTATCTCCTATCCTTGAGTCTTGCTGCCTATGTTCAGCTCAACAGGCAGCTTCTCCTCCCACTTTGTCAGCTTATGCAGGGTCAGATTCAAAAATCTGCACCCTATGATCCTACCTTCAGATCTGCTCCTGTGCTTTCCACCCCTTGAAATGGTTATTAATTGACAATGCACATCTGAGTGTATGCATTATGTTATATTCCCAAATTGCACTAGTACTGCCTTTTCATATCACCTCTGTCTTACTCAGCATGTAAAGTGAATGACATTCATGAATAACCTTAAATATTTTGGTTTATACTTACATTAGGGCATTCAATTAATGCTTTTTTTTTTTTAAGAAACACTGTTCTGTGACCTAAAAAAACCTGAGTTGGGATGGTGTGATCCTGGATGTATGCATATTCATAGATTCGTCATAGAATCATAGAATGGCTGAGGTTGGAAGGGACCCTAGAGATCATCTAATCCAACCTCCCTGCCATGGGCAAGGATGCCTCTCAACTAGACTAGGTTGCTCAAGGCCTCATCCAACCTGGCCTTTAAACACCTTCAGGGAGTGGGCATCCACAGCCTCTCCGGTGAGTCTATTCCAGAGTGACCCTCGTACTGAAGAACTTCTTCCTAAGGTGTAGCCTAACCCTACTCTCATTCAGTTTAAAACCACTTCCCCTTGTCCTATCGCTGGGCACTCTTTGTGAGAAGTCCCTCTCCAGCCTTCCTGTAGGTTCCCTTCAGGTATTGGACAGCATAAGAGCCTGGGGTGCAAGTACAGCCCTGCAGAATGGGATTTTTTGGTTGATGGTAAGCTCCATATGAGTGAATAATATGCCCTGGCATCCAAAAGAGCCAGTCATATTCTGGCATGCATTAGGCACAGTACAGCTAACAGGTCAAAAGAAGTGATTGTCCCACTGTACTCCGCATTGGTGTGGCTTCACTCTCAGTACTGTGTACAATTTTGGGCTCCACAACATCAGAAGGATATAAAAATGTTAGAATGTGTCCAAAGGAGAGCAAGAAAGATGGTGAAGGGACTAGAGGCCATGACTTATGAGGAGTCTCTGAGAACACTAGGCTTGTTCAGCTTAGAGAAGAAGACTGAGGGATGACCTCGCTGCTCTCTACAACTTCTTCATGAGAGGGAGCAGAGATGGATGTCTGATCTCTTCTCTCTGGTGCCTGATGATATGATGTGAAGGAATGGCTTAAAGCTGCATGAGGGTAAGTTTAGATTGGATATTGGGAAAAAGTTTTTCACTGAGAATGTGTTCAAGCACTGGAACAAGCTCCTCAGAGAAGTGCTCATGGCCCCAAGCCTGTCAGGCTGCACTGGAACTACTTATCAAATTTTGGGATGGGTTCTTCATCACTACAAATGTTTTGATCACAGTTTGTTTGTTTGTTTGTTTCCTAAAAGTTATATTATAACTCACATGGAAATTAATTCAGAGAAAGCCTTTTGTTCCATGTTAATTAGTCAGCCAAGGGGCTATTCTAGAATCAGGAGAGGGGACACAACAGCCCTTCCTGGCGTTCTGATCAGTGAAGTCATCCTGGGTATCCTTTTGTCATTAACAGGGCCCAGGCAGTTTAAATAGAATCAAGAATTAGGAATCATAGAATCATTGAGGTTGGAAAAGATCTCTAAGATCATTGAGTCCAACCATCACCCAACACTACCATGACCACTAAACCATATCTTGAAGTACCACATCTACAGGTTTTTTGAACACCTCCAGGGATGGGGACTCCACCACGTCCCCACACAACTTCTTCCAATGTCTCACCACTCTTTCAGTAAAGAAATGGAAGAAAAGGAAAGGAAGAAACATGGAAAAATGTCCTCTGACACTGAAACTACCTGTGGTCTAATCAGTTTGTCAGAGGAAGACTGATGAGTTTCATGTTACTGTTTATTTAGTGTAATTATACATAAGTAGATGGCACATCAAGGAACATCTAGGAGTTGGAGAGAAAGAAATTCAGAATGCAGAACTTCTAGAGAAGAGCTACCATCACTTTCTTGTTATTTTGCTATAAAAGGTAAAATTGTTTGTATATTCCTCAGAAAACATATATATATATATTTCTTCAGAAATAAGTGGGATTGCATCAAGAAATAATTTACTTCATTACCAGGTTTTCTTTCGGAGGAAGCAAATCCACACCCAAAGTTGTTGGGAAAGCCACTGAAACTAAACAGAGGTATTGTATTTTCCACTAAACAGCTTTTTGTTGTTTGCTTGTTTGTAGTAATTATTCATTTTGGTAAGATAACTTTTTAAGGGTGATTAAATTCTAAGGTAAGAATAGCAGGAAAAACTTGTATTTTATTTACAAAGAACAATTAATAATAGTTGATCAGTTATTCTTCTTGAATGGGGTTGCATTTCTTAATTCTGATTTTCCTCCAGCAACAAACAGTAAGGGGCTTAATCTTTTTTACATTTACCTAGACGGAAACTTGGATAGGTATTTTTAATAAATAATTACATTCTTGTCAACTTCTATATTTGCTAGGGAAAATAATCTGATTCAGACATTTTTGTGAGGAGTAATGGGTGTATTCAGGATTTGTTGCAGTTCTATATCAAGTCTGTCACTGCTGGGAATGTCATAATCACAATAAATGTACAAATACATTGTGAAGCTTTCAGAATTAAAATGAAACTATTTTACCAGAAGTAGAAGTGGTGGGGTAAACAGGAATACGGACAGTACAAATGAAATTAAAAGCTCAGAGGAGGGTTCAAAAGCTTCACAGAATTCCTATCTCACCCAACTCCTTCAGTTCTAGAAACGCTAAAGCAGATGTTTCTTGGGCATTGTTCACTTTTAAATTTGAGACGAAATGTGAATCATTTACATTAAAAAAAATAGACATTCTGCATAATTTTCCTGTTTTAGCATTCCAACTTTCTAGTTGGCTCTTAGAAGATGAAGTATTGAATATTCCCAGGTATAACGACTTCTTCAGCTCAGTCTTCAC
>NW_008631442.1:12077-36692 GCF_000691845.1 Merops nubicus | reverse complement strand
TAATAGAGAGGGGTTTAGCAACCTCACACTCATGAGATTCTAGTCACTGGAAGCACTCTTCCACAAGAACTATCATCAATAGTTTTTTCATCTAGTAAGTAATCTATATACAATTTCAAGCCCAAACTTCATTTCTGGTCCTGCTCATAAAAGATGAAGGTAACTCATCCAGATAGTTGACATGCATAGCATCTTTCATCCTAATAGAACTTCCCAAATTTAACAGTAACAAAATATACCAGAATGTGTTACTGAAAATAAAACATGGTTTCTGTGGAGCAGCAAATCTTCCTAACTGTACTCTACAGAGACTGAAGAATTTTGTAGCAGAGTGAAACCTGAGAATGTAGGAACTATTTGTTGAAGACTCTAATCAGACCACTGGAGTTACTATTTGCCTACACTAATGAAAGGCATATTGGCTCAGTTTACAACTGTATTTTATGATGATTCCAGTTCTTCTTTTATAAAAGAACCATTTGCATCATCACACAATGTACATTAATCTGTAGATTGACAGGCTTCCCATACTTCAATTCACATCTTTGGTTAAGGTCCAAGTATTTTATAGAAAGGGACAAGAAAATGACAAGAAGCAGCAGAGATGATCTCATGTGAAAGCTTCTATAGCTTCACTGCTGCCAGAAGAAAAGCAAGTATGTTCATAATCTAGTCAGTATATATGGGTTTACTGTTGAAATGAGAATCATCTTAGATCTTCAGCTACCGATGAAAATGGAACCTAAATTAAACCTACAACTGTTCTAGTAGGTAGGAGGTAGGCAGGAAGTGATCCAAGAAGACCGGATCTGTGGTCAGTAACACTGATGAAGTGAAATCTCACTTCCCGATTCAGTTTTTGTCTCTCCATCTAGCTCTCATTAAGACAAAACTTGCTACAGAGGGGATAAGCCCAAACCAGTATGGTCACAAGCCATTTGATGCTACAGGACTAAAGCTAAGTCTTAAAACCAATTACACACAGCTGATGAGTTCTGTGAATGATAGGGAGGGGTTTTCAAAGGCATCTGTCAATGCATCTAGGCAAAAAGTCTGTTTCAAGTACAGGAGGCCCAGATCCTCTCTGTGGCTTTGAAAAGGCCATAGGTGAAGGCTTCTATGAAGTGTTTTCAGGTAGTGGTCACTCTGTGAAGAGATATTCTACTGAAAATTTGGATTTGGAACTAGAAATGAATGAGCTTAGTTTCACTTCCAAATAACTATTCTTCCTTAGACATCCCTTTCTGATGAATTTTAAAGCCTTTTAAGTATACGCACTTGAGTACAAGGGAGAGTCAAAGTCTGATAGATAGTATCCTATCATTTAGGTACCACTCAGTATTTACAAATTTTGTCCCTGCATAGGAAGGCTGCTAAAGGCAATGCATTAAAGTGCTGAGACTTCTCTTTCCTAAAATCTATTTAATTTCACTTTTCAAAAGCTTTTACTAGAATTTACAGGCTATGAATATATTCCCTTTCCTTTAAATTTCTTTACCATTTTAAAATTGGGGGACTTTGTTTTCTTTTTTATATTGACTATGTTTGATTTTATTGTCTTATATGGTGCCTCCAGGTTTTTGATGGTAATGAAAGGTGCTACATAAATAATTCTTTTTTTGCATTTATATTCAAAATTAAAAGATCAAGAGTACTGCTTCTTTGAAACTGCATGTTCATCCCTCAGTATAACTTTTCCTTTTCAATCTGTGTATACATATATGTATGTATTATATTTACATACATCATGTTAATGTGGCTTAAACATGTATACCTCCCACAGCTCTAGAAGAGCTTTTATAACCCTTTTGACATCTATGGAGCAACAACAAGCCTTACTCTACTAAAACAAGTGAACACTGCACAACAGTGTCAATAAAGCAAAAAAAATTTTAGAGTATTAAAATAATTACCATTTTAATAAATACTATTACTCATTTAAGAGATTATGTCAGACTTGTGTAGCAATACTTAGAGGTATAAAATCAAAAAAAGTACACCACAAAGTAAAACTATTTTAAAAATTAAACTTCTAGATTCTGTAATATTTAGTTGACTTTCAGAAAAAGAAATAATTGGATATTTTTAGAAAAATTGTTACTTGTTTTACAAACAGTTCTAGCTTAAATAGGTTTTTGAAACAAGAAAGTTTATCTTATCCTAATGAAATTTGAAATGAAGTACTTAGGAAAATCTGAGAAACAGGTGAGAAAAAGGGGTATAAACCAATCAAACATACTAATCTTTTCTTACGAAAATAGATGTTTACTGTGTATTATCAGGGTAAAATGAACTTAGCTGAAGCTTAATTTTTTTTTTTTTTTTTTTAGGTGCATTAAACTATCTAGCATTGGCTTAAGCAAGCAAATTTCTAAGACTGTAATGATTTGCTCTGTGTTCTGATATGATCTATTGCTTAACTTCTGGTAAATACTGTACAGAACAGCAAGGTTAGCAAACTATGATTCTCAGAAATTATAGGCAGTGATACAAGCAACCAGCATTTATTTATCCTTCTTTCTATTCCTTTGAAAATCTAAAATACAGGCTTAACTATCATGCAAAAGAAGGATTCATAGTACCTAACTTTTAGCACCTATCAATGAAATGTCTAATCGAATCCACTTTATTTTAGATTATCCCATCTTTTCTTGAGTACCGACATGATCACGGCAGAATTCAGCTCCCAGGAAGTGCTCACCACCGTGATTGCTAAAGAAAGGTTAGACTGGTAGCTAGCTGCTAACTTTTTACATGGTTAACACTAAGTAAAATGACCCACTTCCCCAAAATGCTTAAGTGATTTGGTTGTACAAGACAGCTCTTCAGCAGCAGGTAGGATTGACACTTAAGAGACATTATATATGCCTGATCCATTGTAAGAGATTCAGAGAAAGCAACCAGAGCACACCCAGGTACACACCGCTCTGCAGGGGTGTCTCTTCCCTCCCTCAGGTACAGATATTACAGAACTTCTTCTCTCCCCTTTTCTCATGTCACTTCCCTATTCTTCACACCTATATCAAATTTTTCTAACTGTTTTCATACATTCATAAAATTTATGAAGCAGAGGAAATCTAAGGTGAAACTGCTGAATATTACACAAAAAAAAAAAAAAAGGTAACTATTACTGTAAAATTTTTCCACTCCCTTCTCAGCCTTTTGGATTCCCAAATTCATTAAATGTCTATACACATTTCTCAATGCTTAAGAATAACTGTATTTGTTTGGTGAAACATGATTTTTAGGATACTGTAATATTCCACACACGGGCTTAATATTTTAAGTGTTAAACAATATTATACTATCATTTAGTATCATATCTAATACAAAATCATATACAACATTTCTTCTGAGACACGTTCCCCTGCCTACATCTTGGCTTTCTGGTCCTAATTCAAGTGTAAAAATCCCATAATTATCTGTTACACACCTTACTCCTTCTTGCTGTAAATCGTTTATTAAGTTGTCCTATTTATTGGCCTAGCTAATTACTGCTTGTCTGAATTCCATTAGCACCCTTTACTCCCACCTCCCTAAAGTTGGCAAGTCACGCTTCCAGATAATGTGTACCTTAATTTTAAAATACTGCATAAAGCGTATTTAACAAAAGGATGAAAAGTGATTTTATGACTAATAATTCTATTCTTTTTTTCTCAGCATTGTTTTTCTGAAGGAGTTACTTTAATTACATAAGCACACATGCCGCCTCATAATGAAAGACAGGAGAGACTGATGCATCATTATAACCCTTTAACTTCTGACCTAAAATTGATAATGCAAGAAAAATACTAGAAACATGAAAAACTGCATTAAACAGGAGTTATCATTTATGTGAAAGAAGAATTTAAATAATATTTTCTTTCTTGATTTGACAGTATTTCTGGATTTACAAAACCAAATGCAAATCACTGAAGCTATGCAAAATATTTTTTAAGTGGGAAAGTAGCTCTGCATAAAAATTCAGGCAACTATGCCACACACAATGCTAAAATGTCATCTTGAAATGACATTTTAGCAGCACATCAATGAAATTTTAATATCTTAGTGAAATTTAAGAACACAAAATACAATCTTCAACTTTTTGGGCTCAATAGAAAATGTTTTACTATTTTGCTTATAGTTTTGCAAATTATCATGTTTTCCTTGTCTATAAAAACAAATAATACAAATTTCACCAATTAAGAGACTGCAAATACTGCAACCCAAATTATATGCACAATATTAAAGAACCAGAATATACCTCGAATTATTCATCAAGACTCTCATCTTGAGAATGACTGAATACCCTAGTGTTAAACTTCACTGATATTATCTAGTTACCAAAAAAATCAAATGGATTTGGAGGTCCCTTCCAGCCCAGACATTCTATGATTCTATGAAATGTAGCCTGAATACATTACTACTTTGCTAATAAACTAACAATTCAGTTCTCAAAAAAAAACCTGTAAAGCAATGGTACAATATTTATTAGTTTTTAGAATCAAAGGCAACTAGTATCACAAAGGCTCAACAGTTCAGTTCTATCTAGTTCTATCTTTCTAAGGTAAATATTTAAAGGATACAATTTCTTACACTAATCTGAGTTTAAGCCTGTACTCTTTACTCATGAGGAAAAAATCAGTTAAGAAAAGTATCCCCACAAAGTTTACTTACATAAGCATATGTGTAAGTAAAGAGGCTCTAAAGCATAGAAGGAAAAAAACGTTTCAGCTGTATCTCATACAAAAGTCCCATTCAAGACAGAGTTCTGCCTTCTGCAATACTCACATAAGCACTGAGCAACCAGTATACTCGCTACACTCATCACATACCAATACCTGCTACTTTAAACAAAGCAGAGCATATTTTTCGAGTATCACAGAATGATTCCATCCTGAAACAGCTGTCTAGCAGTGTAGTGTTATTATCTCTTTATGCCAACACCAGCAGGCTGCACTCCCAAAAGAGGCTGCCCTACCCTTTTGCTTGCTCTTGTAGTCATGCTGCCTTCCTTGTTGGATTAGCACAAGTATTTGTGTGGCCATCAGGTGAACTAGATAAAGAAATTGATTTGAATTAAAATTCAGCCACAGGGGATGAAAGGAGAAGGTGGTTTTCACTTGGAACAGTTCCTTATCCCAGTTCACTCTACAGACATAGAAACACTTGTGCCATATGTGAACAGCCATAAGAACTGACAGCCAAAAGAAAGAGGTCATCACCGTCTTTCTCAGTAGCATGCCAGTTTAAAGTAACCCTTGAAGTAGGGTGCAGAACTGAAAGAATGAGTAACACTCTAAAATTATTTATTTCCCTTCCCACAGAGGAATCTAAATAATTAGCTTATCTTGTATGCCAAACAATTAGATAGCTAAGGACTCTTACATTGGAAGTGACCATAAATCATCTATTTAACTGCATATGAAGTGACTCTTCTGTTAACAAGCACACGTTCAAATGTACTTCCACACAGTACTCTAGCCTTTTTTAAATGTGTCTCATGAGAGTATCCTCAGTTTTCCATATGCCTTTTGATAAAAGAAAACATGCTTAGACCTTTATAAAAGAAGATAAACTTCCAAATTACAACAAATTACTTTCTCACTTCCTTCTGATTCTTAATGATGCTCTAAAGAATTTTGTAGACAGAAACTTTAAGTTGTAATTGTAAAAAGATGTTAAAACTGAAGGAAAGGATAGCTGAAGTAACTTGGATAGCTTACCTTAACCGTTTCCTAAAAACCCGCCTATATACAAACACAGAGCTATGCACTAGCACAACTTTAAAAAAGTAAGAGTAAGGTAAGCTCTGAACACTGAATTCCCAAAAAGCCCAATTTGAGGATGATTTCTGAGAACTTGGTTCTATGTTGTTTATGTTAACTGCTCTTGACTTCATCAAAAACTGTTCTATCATGTTTCTAGTCGTGCCAAGCTCTGTTCAGAAAGGTGTTGTGTTTAAATCCGTATGGACTTAGAAAGCCCTTCTATCTGCTAACTTAAGAGCAAATCTAGAACTTGAGATGTCTAGAAACTTTTACTTCTGTAATTGCATCTCAGAGTAGTTCAGTGCATTTGAATATCATAATTCTCATATTCATTTATGAAAATATGTATTTTTTTCTTTTCAACAGCAAAAGTTTTTTAAGAGCACTTACCTCATAACACATGGGTTGCACTTGTGGTCTTGTAAAGTAAATTAAAACTGGCCAGATGACCACACTTAGAGGGCTGCTATCAAATCCCACTGGAGTACATCCCTTAATGTATCCCTCAGGGGTCAATATGGCTTAATATTTTCATTAACACTCTGAACAACAGGACTCAGCAAGTTTGAAATGGTATCACATTGACAGATCTGCTAAGACACACTGGAGGCGAAGGCTGCTACTGAAGAGTAGACCTGGGGAAGTGGGTTGTCAGAAACATTAAGTTCAATAAAGGCAAAACCTAAATTCTGCAGATTAATCTCATGCACTAGTACAGGCTGGGGACCAACGTACTGAGTAACAGCTTTCATACAAAGGACCTGGTGAACAAGATGGGCATGAATCAGCAGTGTGCTCTTGCAGCAGCAAAAGTCAACCGCATCCTTAGACAGAAGCAAGGGCCCAGGCAGCAGGCCGAGGTGATTATTCCCCTCTGTTCAGTGTTGTGAGGCTACATCCAGTCTGGAGCTCTCCAATACAAGACAGATACAGACTGCTGTCCTGATTTGAGTCAGAATAGAACTAATTCTGTTCAGTTATTTTACTTTTCTTCCAACTGCACTTTCTGACATTTTCACAGACGGTTGTTATTGCTTGATTGTTGTGGTTTTTTTTTTTTTTTTTTAAATAATGATCTTTCTGCAGGTGGCCAGCCCAGCTCTAAACTGTGACAACTGTTTTGGAGCAAGCCTGGCAGAGGACTGTAAGACTGCAAAGGGGCTACAACAAGCCAAGGTCAAGAGAGCTGAGATGTCCAGTTTTAGAAAGAGTTCTTCCTGCTGTCTTCAAATACTTAATGGGAGCTATTTGAGGAGGAGAAAAAGGAGACAGAGGAGACAAAGTCACATTCCTGTTGCAGGTGCAGAGATATAGGACAATGGATGTAAAAGACAGAAAAGGAGATTTTGATTAAATATTAGGGAAAAAAGTGTTGAAGGTTATAGTAGTCAAAATGTAGAAATCATTGCTGAAAGAGGATGTGGAGTTTCTATCCTTGGAGATATCTAAAAACTTGATTGGGAAACTTATTTAAATGGGTTCTGGTTTGAGCTAAATGATGTCTGCAGGACACCCCTTTCAACAACAACAACAACAAAAAAAATCATCCTATGACTCTATGGCTTTATTATTAGTTCAAAAGTGGTTATGGAAAACAGTCACCAAGTTGGCCAGTTCTCAGTTAAACATCCATAAAGAGCATAGTTCAGAATTAGTGCAACTACTCAGGTATTCTTGCTAAAATTGTGGCCCTGTTTATATAAATTCTCACATGTTCATTTAAGTAACTGGGCCTAAGCCAGTATAAACTAACAAATAATTAGATCTCACATCTCAAAAAAGTACTAGGACTTCAGTTTTATATGTAGAATTTTTCACAGCAGAGTCTGCCATCAATTCGAACTTTTTTTTCAATGCATGAATCTGATTTTAAAGGGCAAATTTAAAATCTAGAATTAAATGTCCTTTCATTTCTTAACATCTGCAAAGACTATGAGGAAATATCTGGAAGAAACAGATCTATATTCCCTCCTTAAAAACCTAGCACTAACTCATTCCAGAGTAGGTATTCGAGTGTTTAGGTATTCAAACATACACGACACTTTTTTTCTTTTCATTCAATGTGAAATCAGCAAAGGAATTTCTTTTGTCGCCTTTCCATCAGTTCTAAAAGGCTGTCACGGTTTAACCCCAGCCAGCAACCAAGCACCGCACAGCAGCTTGCTCTGTGGGTTGGGGAAAGAGAATCTGGAGGATAAAAGTGAGAGAAATTGGGGGATGAGATAAAGGCAGTCTAATAGGTAAGGCAAAAGCCATGCACACAAGCAAAGCCAAACCAGGAATTCATTCACCCCTTCCCATCAGTGGGCAGGGGTTCAGCCACCTCCAGATCAGCTGGGCTCCATCACGTGTAACAGTTACTGGGGAAGACAAACACCACCACTCCAAATGTTGCCTCTTCCTCCTTCTTCACACACCTTTATATGCTGAGCATGACATCACATGGTATGGGATATCCCTTTGCTTAGCTGTCCCAGCTGTGTCCCCTCACAACTCCTTGGGCACCCCCAGCCCACTCACTGGTGGGGTGGCATGAGGAGCAGAGGTGGCTTGATTCTGTAGGAGCGCTGCTCAGCAGTAACAAAACATCCCTGGTTTACCAACACAGTTCTCAGCACAAATCCAAAACATGGACCCATACTGGCTACCATCAAGAAAACTAACTCTACATCAGCCAAAACCAGTACAAAAGCAAGCAGACAATTTTACTAATACGTAGATTTAATGGCAAAGACACTCGGTTTCATCTTTACATTCAGTTTCAGGTTTTCATGGCATTAGGAATTTACCAAGAAAAGCAAAAGGAAAATACTATTAGCATCCACAGCACTGTTCATCTGCTTTGCTTTCTTTCACCACAATGGCAAGCAACGGAAGAAGCAGGATTAAAGACTGGAGTATGGGTATCATTTTAGAACTATTCAAATACAGAGAAGCTAAATGATCATACCTCAGCTGTACACGCCTATTGCAACTCGTGTTTCACTTCCCAAATATTCTGGGTTTAAAACAGACTGCAGTTTTGATAACATCTGCTACAACAAATAACAAAAAAAAAAAAAAAAAGTGTGAAGTCTGATGAATGTTTAAACAGAACATTTTTTATGGATCAGCTAAATCTTTTCTGCTTTTTAATTAAAAGTAAAGAAAATGGAACTTAATTATCCTGTAAAGATTAGCTTGTGGGCATCTTCCTGTAAATTACTTCTAATTGAAAGCAAATTGTCAAGTGACATTCAAAGTACTGTCCTTTAAAACACAGCTGTTCTATTGCTGATTTCAGTACATTACAGTGCTTTCTTGTTACAGTAAGGCATATTTGAATATTTTAACAATTTGACTGGTTTTGTATGGATTTCCATTCAATATATCTTAATCACATTCCCTCCTCCAAAAATCAAAATATTACCTACCTTATTGTACCAAATATCCTAAAGTGATTTCTCTTTGCCTTTCATTTTGAAGCTTATCGGTTAACCGCTGACTAACCAACCAGTTCTAACTGGGAGCCTGCTAGCTAGATCATTCTTACTGCTGGGTGCCAATGTACTGGCAAAAAACCTTTTAAATATTTGAAGCAATTTCAAGTAGTTCTATTGCATCGACTACAAAATGACAGTTTGCATTTTATTTCTTTTAGTTATTCATAAGCCTAGAAATTCTTGTGACAATATCTGATATACTTTTGTAGTAGATCATTAATACTCAGAGAGCAAGATAAAACTATGGAACATTAATGTAAGTTTATCAAATATATTCAATCGTTTTGATAAACCACTTAAGTGTGACTTATCCTACTTGAAACTGTGACCTCAACCCAAAAACCTGTTTTTGTCTTCTATTAAATCTTCCTTTAGATGCCAAGATTTCATTTGGATGGATTAGATTTCAGCCTTCTCCTTGCATCCATGCTCATCTACTCCAAGAAGAATTTTATCCTACAACTATAAACAAAACAAAAATAAACTGATTGAATGTGATATTTCTACAAAAAAATTACTGTAACATTTGGCATTTCTAGACTGATCCTCCCACTTTCATAAACTCTTATTGTCTCCAAAACTGAATTTACACACATCTTTGTGGCAGTGAAAATAGATTCTTAAAACCTTTATATCAAAAGTGTAATGCTTTTACTGCATTAGGTTTGAAAAGTGCATATACTGCTAAACAGAAGAGGCTTAAGAAGAGTGTTTGGACACATTTGTTTCAGAGGGCAAGAAGCACTGGTTGCATTTTTAAAGCTGTGACCAATTGCACAGATTGCCAGTACAAGGCTGATGGTGGACTTGAATTCCCCACATGTGGGAGTGAGCTGGAAGGGACTGCTCAGGATATCATTTGGTTCTTCACAAAACCAGGCACATGAAGCTTAGTCATCTTTTAAGGAAATGGTGATATCACTGAGGATCTACTGCTTGTGAACCACTCACATTTGCCCTCCTCTTTTTATCTCCAGGATGACAATACATGCCTTGTGGCTCTTGGCCAAATCCAGACTCAATGTGTGTGCTTCAAAGGATTAATGTTTGCCACACTGCATTTATGAACATGCAATGTCATCTCTGGATTTGGGAAGAAGTAGTCATTTCTCTTACTTTAGTATGAAGCTGTAAATATTAATCGAAAATAACAAGAAAAAATTAAAAGCACAATTGTAATATGATCTTATTTCTATTTGCATTTAGTATCTTTGGTTTCCATTGAGGCTTATCACGTATCTGAACATCCTAGTAAAAATAAAAAACTCATTTTTAAAAGGGTCATTTTTAGTGCATCTTGGTTTCCACTCCCTAGATTTAATGCCATTTTTTTCCTGCCACCATATGCAGAAATGATAGAAAATCGTCTTGCATTACATCCCAAAGGCAGCAAGACACATGGTCATTCACAGTTATTGTGAAAGTAAAATTTGAAAGACTGTAATATCTGCACAAAATACAGTTCAGTCCCTAAGACATAAAGAATATCAGTTTATTCTTACGAGCAGTGGTTTTCAATTTCACCTGCAGATTGTACTAGGACGTCCTACAAGATTGGCAGCTGGTGTTAGCTGTAAGAAAACAACTAATGTCCTCACAATCATCATGCACTGTAAGCACTGCAGTAGCCACCTAGCACAAGAAGATGAAGAACCATTAAGTACTTGTTCTTTAAAATTAAATTTCAAAATCTAAGACACAGAAAAACAGACTAATAGTGGCTCTTGTCATGTTCACTGAAGAACATTGGAAATAAAAAGCCAATAAAAATTTAAGTAACACGTTTAATACTTTAGTGAAATCGGAATGCTTGAAGAGTTCAGTTTTGCTGTGGTGTAACCATTGAGGCTTTTCACTGCCTCCGATATCTTGAAAAACACGTGCTACCAGGGCATGCCTCATCAATACTGTCTATGGGCTATGCCAATAGACTTCTTTCTCTGTAGGTTACAGTATCTACTATAAGATATGCAGAACAGAATACTGAAGCTGAGCCTACATGTCATTCAACATCATCTCTCTACTAAAAAAGTTCTTGATATCACCTCAACTTAATATGCCCCTCCGACATTCCCCCTCCAACGTTTTGATTTGTGGTACACAGACGGCGCAGCCAGTGCAGTGTGTGGAAGGCGCAGACAGGGGGAGGCAGAAGCCAAACTTCGGGACTACAGCAAGCTTTTCTGTTTGGGTTTGTTTTAATTTATAAATGCCTGCTTCGTTTCTGCAGAAATGTCCTGCGTAATCCTCTGGCAAGACAGCTAGGCATTACTTGTGTTCTGACATCTATCATGAAAAGAAGACAGAAGACTGGTAATACATACTAGAATCATAGAATCGTTTTGGCTGGAAGGAACCTTTAAGATCATTGAGTCCAACCATTAACCCAGCACTGCCAGGTCACCACTGAGCCATGTCCCTCAGTACCACATCTACACAGCTTCTCAATCCATCTAAGATTACATTACAAGAATAACATTTAATATATGTTAAAAATTAGATTCTCAAATGGACTATATTTTTCAACTCTTTTAATTTTACCAGCTTCTCAAATGGTGTTTCTTGTGTCTTAATCATCAAAATGATACTCAAATAGGAGCCATTCAGTATATTTTAACCAGGTATTTTATGCAATCATCAAAACCTGAAGTTTAGAGGCTACTGAAAATGCTTGCTAACTGATCTTGAACACATTGCCCTATCTTTAAATTTCATTGGGAAGTTTACTAAAGGGACAGAGGGCCTCAAAAGTTTTCCTTTCTAAAAGAGTAACAAAAAAAAACCCCAACAACACAAAAACCAAGCAAACGAAATACACAGACCTCCCTCAAAAAAGACCAATGTGCCTGTCAATAAACCATAACTTATGGCCAATGAGGAGATTTATGAACTAAAAAAAATCATCTGATAATTCATTCAAACCTGGGGGAACAGGGCAGATGTTAACAGAACGTTCCCAAAATAAGTATCACCAATGGTAAAAAGTAGCACAGCACACTTGTATATAAATGGTGTCCAAGTAGCTGAATATGTCCTGTAAATCCTCGAGGAGCTTTCTTACAAAAATTACATGTATTAACATAGGACTCAAATTTCATTTCTTTGTGGCAAGTCAGACACGTTTTACCATCACTATTTAAACTCTTCCTACAACGCACTCCACAACTTTTCCATCATGGAAAAAGGAAAAAGAAAAATTTAAAGAAATTTAAACAGAATTCAAACTTCAGACTGTAAAGTCATACAACAACTTGTCTATAAGCAAATCACACCCACTACGGAAAATCAGTTTACTCATTTTTTGCTCTTACTTACAGGGCCAACAGTAAACCACACAGCATAGACAAACGGACATATTATTTCCAGGAACCCTGAGTCAGTGCAGGAGTAAGGAACAGGTAAAACCCACTGATCTACCACACCCAGTACTGACCCTTCCTTCTCACTGAAGGCTGTACATGTATGATTATTTCTTTCCTTTTCACAGGAGATTTTTTAGTATGGATATAAATCCAGCTATAAAAATATTAATAATTCTATAACTATTATTACAGCCATTATAACTCTTACATATTACTTGACTAACAATGCTACTTTAGGAATATTAACAGACTTACAAATTTTATTTTATTTTTTATTTTTATTTTTTTTTACTTTCAGGAAATGGAAGCTGAAATTTGTTATGGTATTACACTACTTTCTGAACAGCACGGAGCTGTGGAAAAGAGGACTATCAATAGACATGAATGGGTGACCACCAGCTTGAACAAATCACGGACCTCGTAAGCCAAGCTCCAAGCTCAGTCTTACGAGGTACAACAGACCTTGCCTCTCAGCTCTCCTATCCACTGCTCCCATTTTAGTGAAAGTAATGATTGAGGCCTTTGATCTCTGCACGACGCAGCAGATTTAAAAAACACAGATTCTAAACATTCTTCACAGTCTCTCCTATCCAGACATCAAAAACACAGAAATCACAAGCAGAAACAACACAGAGCTTCCAAAATGTGACTTTTGTAATTTTTCAATGAAATCTCCAAGTGTAGTAGTTTCCACAAACAAAAGGTAGGGACTAAACACAAGAACTTTCCTACTTGGATTCAGTCTCCACGCAGCATTTTTGGTATATTAATCCTGCCTAAGATATTACAAAGAAATATGCAAGTCTTTCTTTTCATTAAATACAAATCATGAAAATCCCTGTATCATATAAAAAAAAAATGCACCGATACACAATTTCACATACAATTTTGCTTCTTAAAGAAAATGAAGCCTTCAAATTAGGGCATGTCTGTAACAACTTGGTATCCCACACACAATTACAGCACTAGTGCTAATAAGCCAAATTATTCAAAATTCTATAGTAGCATAACAAGAAAGAGGGAGGAAAAAAATCTGCACAAAAATCAATCTCAAAAATCATTAAGTAAAAGATCCTAAAACTTTTCTTAGTTTCTTCAGCGTAACCTGTCTGGAATCCTCCCAGTATTAATGTACTTCCATGTAGGCACTGGTACACACACTCTCTCACTGTTACTGACGTGTCTAATTTCTGGATTTGAAAAATGGGAGATAAAATTGCTGATTCACAATGATAAACTTACTCCTTATCCTAAGGAAGCTGATGAGAAGATGCTTCCCTTTGTGGCTTCAAGCAAATAAGAATTGGAATATTTGAGCAAAATCTTAACGTTAATTAGTGTTACTCAATACATTCCAGTTTTACATATGCAAAAATCTGTGAACTTTTTTAACCAGAAATACATCTTTTGTTCATTTTTTTTAAAAAAAAAAACAACATAAGTGGAAGTACATCTAAAACATGTAGTAGGAACATTTTTCTTCTGACTTTTATTCACGAGGTGGATACAGATTGAAGATCTCTTATGCACATTATGACACTTCATATCTACTTCAAAACTGAAAGTAAGCCATGTCACATCATGGCAGTTTTGGTATTTAATTACTGGCTGCATCTTGATATTTACATCATTATTAGGTGCCCAAGACAATGTAAAATCAGTACAAGCTCTTGATTTATTTGCAAAGTTATCTTCTTTGCTACAGAAGAAAACAAAACCCTGAAGTAGGATATTTAAATAATAAATATGTACTGATATCAAGTAGAATGGATCTACATAAAATTTTTGTTTCTACATATGTTTGTTTGGGATTTTTTTGTTTTGTTTTGTTTTTTAACATGATCCATAATATCAAGACTCTCTCTGTAAAAAGTCAGCATAATAAATTTTAAAATAGCATTAAATGGAAATTTCAACTGGATAGGTAAAGATAATCTGAAATTCAGATTATCCTTCACAAAGTCTTCTATGGATCTCTGTGACATGGCCTTACAGAAGATTTGTACCAAACAAGTTCTTACAGGCATTTTCACATCCACTTCCACACTGTAGAGATTTTCCTGTGCCAGTCTTCCAAGGACAAAAAGCGTAAGAGGCTGCAGCATGGGAAACTACATACTAAATCTCAGGTGAGGGTGAAACAGAATCAGGACTAGTATATCCTCCATATGGACTGTGGGGATCCTATTCTCACTTTCACAAGTTGCCAAAGAGAAAATACTTGTTCTCAATGTTCCTACATAGATCATATCTCTTAGTTACCAAGTAAAAATAACAATATAGCAACCAACAATAAAAAATTATGATCAGAATTTTTCAATGTCAGTTTCCAAATACATACATGTAATACATGGGGAAATTACTGAGCATTTCAGCATATTACAAGCAAAACAAAATTAAGAAAAGAAATATAAATTTGGGTTACATCTGCTTACTGAGCTACTATTAACTGCAAAAGGTTTGTGTTACCACAATGCCTTTATTACAAAAGTTTACCTCATTAAAGAAAATGATTTTCATGCTATCAAGTTTAGAGCATGTTGTGTATGTTAAATACTCTTAAAATGAGGTAGCATTTGCTACATAAACCACTATTTAGAGGGATACTTCCCATACTTTTACCCACAGGCTGCCTGAAGAATATTCTTTTCAAAAACCCAAGTTTTCAGACGATTCACCTCTCAGACTGGAGTATGACTGCTAGGCTATGTGAAGAAACAGATGCACACAGCAGTCAAAGAACCACAAGAGAATCCCTCCCCTCTTGGAAGAAGGGCTCATATCCACAGATGAAATCTGTATGTGCTCCTTCCAGCAATGCAGAAGTACTAACTATTTGGTCACAATCTTTAAGTACAAGAATAGCAAAGCATATAATTCACACAAAAACACTCTGTGTGTGTATATATAAACAATTTAACAATTATAAAATACTTTTCCCATATTATGCAAGCATTCACGAATTCTGAATTTTGAAGGATTGCATACGTCTGCCTCCCATCCCATTTCACCTCCTTCCAAAACTACATTCTTCTAGTAATTTTGATCTGTAATATCAAAACATTAACTGCCTTTTGGAAAGATTTTAGGCAAAAGGAACCACGATAAAAAATGCCTCCAGCTTATATGCTTTTTCCTCACGTGAATAACCTGGAAAAAAATCTTCAGTTTTTATAATTATTTCTATTTTTTCTTCTAGCAAAAGAACTTGCTGTATTTATCTAGGTTCTCATAGAGGATCTGCCATGTAAAAATTTAAATATCATCCCAATATTTAAGCAGATAACTGCTATCACAAACATTGCTTGCTATTGTCCTGAGTAATCATGAAAATAGCATGTAAGTGACTTCTCAGAAGTCTGAGTTCTTCTAAGCTTTCTTTGTTTAAGAGCAGTGATTGACAGTTTAAGTAGGATATTTTGGTATAAAAGGACAGTCCTGAAGGACCAAAAAAAAAAATAAAAAAAAAAAAACCACTGAGTAATTACAAAAACATTCAGTAACTCCACATTAACATACAATAATAGTCATGCTTCTATGTAAGTTGGAATATACACGACAAAAAAGTTCAAAATTGGTATCTGTACCTTGAAAGTATGAAGTAAATGCTTGTAGCAGAAGGATCACCTTTGGAAAGAATAAAAATAAAAGGATAGCTTGCATTCAGCACCCCAGCAGGTTGTTCTGGGTTCCGAATATTTAAAAGAAACAACAGCACTGACACAAAAACAAACAAACAAACAAAAATTAAAAACAAACAAACAAAAAAAAAAAAAAACCAAAAAAAACCCCACCCCAAACACCAACAAAAACCACATGCACTTCAGAGTTCAACAGTGATCTAACTATGAGTCTGATTTTTGGGAGCCTGTTTGCAGATGCAGTAGAGTTATCAATCCGAACAGACACACAATCCGGGTCCAATGTCACTTCTCCTCATTATGTTAATAGTTAATACATGCAAATGAAAACACTCTAGCAATTTGATTTCTTTGAAGATAGTTTGCATATTGTCTTAGCCATAATGACTGTACACTTCTCTCAGCCTCGATTTATGCAAGGGTAGTTCATTTTTATCAGCTCAAGTTCATTTTGACTGCTACTGGAATGTATGTGTGTGTTTCTTTTTTACCTTTCACCTAATTACCATTCAGGTACCATAAGCAGATTTTTCATGCTATTGGTGTTTTTCTTAATTAAGAAACAAATGAATTCTCCCTAGCAAAAAAAAGATGGAACAACAGAATAAGATGCCAGAGGCTGATGTTCTACTACTTAATTGAAGCTGCTTCATTGTTAGGTGTCTGTTATGAGGGGGAAGAAGTGTCATGAGTTTATTGAGAATAGTATAAAAAATAAAAGCATAAATGGTGCTTTTAAAAATACAAATGGATAGAGAAATACTAGCTTTAGTGGCATAACTCAACTAAAATGTTCCCTCTTCCTTTAGCAAAGTAAGTTCTTTATGTATAAATTATTCCTCACATCCGAAAAGCCCCAGGTTCTAATCCCAGCCCACAGTGAATCCTTCCTTCTTCCTTTGTCTATTATCTGCACCCTGCTTGTGTGCTCATGTTGTTCAATTAAGGAGGTACCTGAATTTACCAGCGACAGGAATTTTGTTTCTTTTCTTTCATCTTTCCAGCAAATTAAGTCTCCCCCTCTTCTCTCCCTCCCCAATACCCCTGCATGGTGCTTTTCTGCTTCCTTTACGTGCTAGGTTTCCCCATGCAATCAAAACATCACCAGCACTAGCACTTTTAAGAAATTCATGACACTCTGCTAGTTGGGACAATATTCCCCAACTGTAATTTAACAAGAAAATTAGAATCTTCTTTAAGAATGATGACCTCCTAGGAATGCTGCATTCTCATTTTTCAGAAACAGCCCTTATATTAAGGGCCACAGTCCATTAACTACATGGCACATGCCACAGGAGTCAACTTGGGTTTGAATCCAGAGACTGAGAGATCATTTGGTCCTAACACAGATCAAACATCAATCTTAATCATAACAGCTTAAATGCAGACAACCACTGACATGTTATTTGCAATTAATATATATTATTGTGTAAAACCTGCAAAGTAAATATCTGACGGAGACTTCCGTGAAGTTGAGATTAAATCCTATCACTCCTTGTGGACACATAATCTCTGTTTCTGCAGGAATCATAAGAGAACTGCAAAATCAGTATATCCGCTCACCCACAAGAAATTAACTCACTTTTCCATTCAGACACTGATCCGTTATGTAAAAGGGGAATGCCAGGAAAAGGATGAAAACAAAAAATATTTTTAGTACAGTATTAAACATAGATCAATTCTAAGATAATCTGTATCATACTGAAGGGAAGCACTGTGTATTGTCTTGAAAAACTACAAATAGGTCTGTTGCAAACAGAAATCAATCTATTTCTTGTTCTATAGAAAATCTTTCTGTATTTTTCCCATTTCCTTTTAGCCATGGTTTTGTGCAGGCAAAATGTCAAATTTATTTTCTGTTTAATCAATACTATCATATAATGGGTTTCATCAAAACTAATACTAAATTTATGTACCTGTTTATGTAAAGTATGTGTCATAAGGCAGTGATAGATGTATTTTGAAATGGAAACTATGGAAATGTGAGAGAAGGACTTTTTTCCTCCCACTTCCTTCCTTTGAACATTTGCTGGAGGTTGTTTTTTTTCTCTCAGACAGAGAAAGCTAGATTCAACACATAAAGCAATTTAACAGTATTCTGCTTCTATTTATAAGTCCTTTGCTTTTTCACAGAAAAATACTATCATTTCAGATTTTTTCTTCTTAAAACATAAAAAGATGCCAAACATCATGAAGAAATCAAAGATTCAGTTTTGTTCATTTTTCTACTGATTTTATATATACAATTTCTTAAGCTTAATGGTTCTTGTTTTACACCATTTTCAGGGAGAAGAAAATCAAGCCCTGTGTGAGCAGTTCAATTTCACATAGAGCTACAATCACCAGTCACATAAAAAAAAAAAACAAACCAAAACAAACCAAACCAAAACAAACAAACAAACAAAAAAACCCACACAAACCCTAAACCCCTCCCCCCCCCAAAAAATATAATTCCACCAAAACCCAAAACCACTTCTGCTGGTAGTCTCCATAGAGTAAACAACAAACCTTAGCTCTTCACTGACTGGACTCCCCCTTTTCTGCATCTTTGCTGCAGTCTCAACTTCATTTTTCCTCTCAATCAGTCTCTGACCTCCTCACATAGAGTCCCTGCCAAATTCTTGGCATTGGAAGTGAGGGGGAAGAGGCCATACCATAAGCGTGTTGATAATGAGGAGATAGAAATAGAAAACCAGCTGGATTGTCCTAATAAAGTATGTCTGGGATTCAGAGACACAACAACTCCCTGCTCAGGTCACTGTTCAGCATTTTAACCCTTTGCATTCCACCTTGACCTTTCACTGATCTCCATTAAATTATTAAATTAACATTTAATATGAAATTGTACTTGAAAAAACTCACTTTGATTTCACTGTAACCTATGACCTGCCTCTCTCTAACTGTATTTTAATCATGTCATTTTTGCTTGAGACATACAAGACAGTCGTGAAAGATTTTTTGTTTCTCCTTTTCTATCATCTTAAAGATGGCAATACTGTCATATTTATGTTTGTTCTTTTGCTGAAGTATGTCTTGACCAACTGATGCAATTTAAGAGCTTTCTAAATCTCTAATGTAATACGTTCTCGCTTTCTCTTTACATCTGTTATTATGCACTGGAAATAAAACAGGTGCTAATATACACAAAGAACAGCCACCTTAATTTAACCGTATCGGTGACCTCTTAGTGCTAGAAATCCCTATTTAAGCTGATTTGGTTAAATCTTATACAGTATGACACTCCAGGAGTTCCCCACACAGCCCTCATATCCATCTCTAGCAGTGATCAGACTTCACATCTTTCGCTCAGAGCACTACCAAGCAAAAGCAGCACAAACCAAATGCCTTTAAAGTCATAAACACAATGTCCAAAACACCTTTTATTACTAAGCTTATTTGCTTTTACTATTCATTCTCCAGTGACTGGTCACAAAACAAAGTTAGAATGCTTGATAGAACACAACTACGAAAGACGGTCCTTGATTTCTTGAAAATTTGCCATTGATTCCAACATGGCCTAACTTCAGCAACTTGGCTGAAAAGTTTTAGTTATCCATTTACAAAATAAGCATTCTGAAACCATTTTTAGAAATCGTGAATGCAAAGTTGTAATTTCCCAGACGTTATGGGACAGCGGTACTACCTCTGATGATATGTTGCAGTGCACCTCCTGGAGACAGAGGTTTCTGTTGCCTCTTTGTCCCCAAACATGGGCACACAACCAGAATTTTCCATCTTTCCCAGGTTGCGGTTGGCTTAGCCACCACAAGACCAATCCCCTAACACCCACTGGACCCCTGACCCGTAGGTATCCCACCCCTGTACCCTTACAGAGCAATGCCTTTGTAAACCCACCTACCAACCTGTTAAAAACCCCCGGCCCCAAGGCCACATGCTCTTTCGTTTCTCCCCTGGGGTGGGTGCTGTTTCAGTGCCTGCCTCAGGTGTTTTTTGTTTGTTATTTTCATGTTATTAAAACCTTTTATTTTGGAAGAAAGTGATCGTTGCCCATCCCTCCTTTAACCGCCACTGTCCTCCTCTTCGCTGAAGACCACCCTGGAGGTACTGGGGTCCCGCTGGGGGTGTTTTCTTCCCGGGTAAAACCAGCGGGTTTAAAACCCTCCAAAATATATTTTTGGAAAGTAATAATGATATATCTTTTAAAAAACAAAACAAACCACTTAAAAAACAGCTCAGATACCACTAATGTTTTGTGGGTGATTGTTCTTCAATCTAGAAATATTCTTCAAAAAAGGAAAATAATAACTAACTTGCAGACAATAAAGCAAATGTAGGTATTACCACTTACATTAATGAAGAAGAGCTAATAAAACACTGGTGTTCGACTGTTAGAAAAGCAACTCCTCTAACGCAATACATAAATACATAGCAATGATTGTATTTCCAATCCCTCAGTTGCAACCAGCAAAACACTGACATCCACTTTTTCTGTCTATTTACCAGCAACTTTTAAAAGTGCTTTTGGAGGTCAAGTGGGATGACCAGGAAACAGGGTCTTTTCCCAGATTTACCATTCCCAAATTGACCATTCCCAAATTGACATTATTTAGCCAAATGACAATCACTAGCTTCTTCCCATATGACTGGCACAAGCGTGTATAAGGCTTTGCCTGATTACTCCATGTAGTGAATCCAGGAAGGGCCAAACAATACTACTTTCATGTAATTTCTGTTAACTCAGCAAACTACTGGCCTTTGGAATCCCTTTAGCTGTACAGACAGACCAGCTATATATATATTTGGGATCTATTTATTCCTTACATGTATTTATGAGAATGTTAATATCAAAGACCTGACAATCTCTTCTTGGGCATGGCTTTTCTTTACTAGAACGATGTGATCAAGGCAACAGGTTCCATCCTCCCTTTTAATTGATAAGTATTTCTGCAACTAGAAAACGTTACTGTAGAGACAAGAAAGGTTAAAAGTACTCCGAAAACTGTACTGCGTCAGGTAGAACAGGTCTCAAAGGCCCTGGGTTCTACTCCAGGATCTACCAATACTTGCCTGATAAGTAATTTCCAGTTTCTGACTTAAAAGTTTTGCAAAAAAAAAAATGGATAACGATATTGATTTTTCTTTAAGGAGGAAAAATACAAAGGAACAAACTATTCTTACTTACCAAATGAGAAGGGAATGTTAGCAAAGTTCACTTATGCCTCACCCTAAAAAGCAACGGTGTTTGTCTACAAATTTCACCTAGAGGTTGCTCCCTATTATTAAGCAAGGAAACAAACAGTAACCTCTAAATCAGTCTCCATTAATAGAGAATATATGGCCTTACCATTGCTTCCTGCAATGTAGTTTTCTTTTAACACCAGAAAGCACCAGAGAAAAATGGAAGGACCATGCAGACCATGCATGTATTACTAACAATATTCCAGTCCACAGACTATGGAACATGTCTTCCTATTACTCTATCAAAACATAATTCCTATAGGAAGGTCACCAATGCTGTATTTCAAAAGTGAGTCTGTTACTCAGTAAATGTTCTAGTCCACCAGAGATTAAGTGATTATCATCAGATAAGTACCATCAGGTATAAAGGATTAACCACTCCGTCAGTCAAAATACAAAAAAAAAAAATGGCATAATAATCTAGATAAGTGCTTGCTCTTATATGCAGGTTATCATAAGCCTAGCAGCTTGCCATTGCACGAATTCACAATCAGAGTGAACAGTGCGTCATTAATGTGTAACACAAAATGGAATTCAAACATTCATTCCACATACTTCAGCAATAAAGTACTACTTTGTATGAAACACAGAACATTTAACAGAGACTCTCCTGAAGTTCCTCTAACAAAATGCCTAATCCTTACTTAAGCACCCAAATACAGACCTCAGAGGTGCCTACAACTCTTCTTAACGCTTCACATACTAATACAATCATATAATTCAAGAATCAAAATACATTTGTACGTAAAATCTACTGAAGCTATCAGTATTTATGGCTTACAGACTTTCAATGTTCCTGTGTATAGTAAAAACAAGTTTGATGTTCTCTCCCAAAAAAAAGAAAGAAAAGGAAGAGGGGGGAAAAAAAGGTATTATGATGTATTAAATTGCCTTGGTTTCAGTTATTTCTTTCTGTTCCCTCTTGAACGAACAGCGTTTCCTTCTTCATAGCACTTCCCTTCTAGGAAGAGACCGAACTCCCTCCAAATTTTTGATGTTTCTCATGTTTAACAGCATTCAGGTCAACCTTCACAAAACCTGGAATGGAACGTAAATAAGCGAGAATACAACAGCATATATTCAACATCTTACCTGAGAACAATTTAGAATATGAAAGCTAAAGCATAAAACCCACGACTTTCTGTGACAAAATTAAACACAGTGAAAAGGAGATGATCATATATGGATAAAATATTGTTCTATTAGTAATTCACTCAGCTAAACTGTTTTGTTATAGCTCCACTCCCACAAATACATATTCTTTCCATTGAATCTTATACTCTATTTTTCAAAAGGCTGAGAACAAACATCACTCACTTCCACACAAAACTTTCTAACCTGGCAAATTTTATTTCATCCCTATGTCCATTCCTTAAACAAGTTATTTAGAGAAATTCAAAATCCTTCATTTACTTGTTTTATATCACTTCTATTAGCAAAATTATTTATCATCTTTATAAAAGAACCGAGTATGGAAAAAAACAGCATTCTTTCTTCATAATGTTATACTGTTATACATTCTGGTATATTATGAATGAGCTATAAAGCAAGTAATAGGCATACACAGAAGATGCACCATCCTTAAGGTGCATAAAACCCTAGAAGACTTGGCATTGGCCTTTGTTGTTTGGGGTATTTAAAAGAAAAATTTGTCTGGGCACAACAGTCTGTATAAAAATGACCAGCATCTTAAAATTGCTCAGAATGTAAAAACATCTGATAGTATGAAAGAGGAACTGGTTTGGGCATAGCAGTTCAAAATTTCAAAACCTAGGATTAACAGCCTAGGGGAGATAAACTGTGTATGACTGTGCCTATAATCGTGTAACATTAAAATCTAAGACACAGAACCTATTTCCAAGACAAAACTCCACACCATTAGTAGCAGCTTAATGAAACAGACACAGCAAACTCTTCAAGTTCAGAGCTTTCACTGTAGTTCCCCCTATTTATGATCTTGCTACAAAGTAAGATTTTAATCTGAAATGAAGTATTTCTGCAGGTCTTTTGGAAGACAGAAAGGAAAATATTCTAAAACCTATACTTGGTTATTTTAACAGGCACTAAAGTCCAAGGTATATAAGCATTTATATTAAACACGTGGAAATTTCCAGTAAAAGGAAGATAACAGTGTAGTTTAGTGACAGAAATGGGCATGAAAGAATCTGGATGCTACTCCTAACAGCACTAGTTAGGAGTAGCATTATTAACTGATTTCAGCTCTAAATCTTGTATGATCTTTGTATGCTTAAGACACAGTATACAAGATTATTTGAAAATTTCAAAAATAATCACTTCATATTTTCAAGCTACTTGCTTATGAATAAAAACTTCACCTGTAGTATGGTTTTTGACTGAGATATATGTATGTACACTTCTTCAAATGAGTATCAATGCAATGGATACTCAAAAAAGATATTGTTAGAAACAGTTCTCAAGTTCAAATTAGTAGGCAAAACATTTCCATACATGCAGACACAATACTTTCTATGTATTTTATGAATATTTAGAGATTTTTTTTTCTGACATGACCTTTTATAAAGGTGTTTATTCAAATAATTTCTGGCAAACGTGAACTGCCATCGAAGAATCATTTATCAGTTTAGTTTTCAGTTCACCACAGAAAATAATAGTGAAGACTCTAAAAAGATGCCAAATAATACCATCTGCATCTTGGTACTTTTAGTAACAGAACAGCTGTCCACTAAGGAAGGGATAAAGACTAGCAAACAGACTGTAACGCATTTTAAAATGTTTTCCATATAACAAATCAATATTTGAAAAATAAATGTAATTAGTCATCACCAGTTATTTTTTTATGTTGTATAATATTCCTGCAAACAAAATTTGTATCACTGCACAACTCAGCACTTCAGTAAACAGCATTCTGGAAGAATGTGGGGCTAGACTAACATAAAACTATACTAACTTAAACATAAAAAAAAAAAGCTAAAACTGCAATTATTTTCCTGATGGCAGCACACGAATCCATATCTCAAAAGATTTTTCTGTGAATGCAAAAGAAGTAAGTTTTTAGTTTCAAAGACAAGTACATCAATGCAAACTAGGTATGATGCTCCTCTTATGCTGGTACTGTATGGTGTAATGTGTACCACTTGACTTTCATGACTTGAAACAAATTAAGCATAGCAACAGTAACACTCCAAATGTTCAAACCCCC
>NW_008631442.1:2500-12046 GCF_000691845.1 Merops nubicus | reverse complement strand
CCCCCGCCTTTTTTTTTTTTAAATGAAAAGGCCATACCTTCAAAAACAATGCTCTGACTGACAATCAATGTTGAAAAACAAATTTAGCAATGAATTGGTAGCATAGTAATTCCATACCTGAATTTCACCTTCTTTCTTGACAGTGAAAACTTCTGAATCAACAGTCAAAGAACGTCAAAATTAATGTCAGGCTCATCAGACCAGTCATAACATCCCCAAAGTACACTCCCACTTAAATGAGATTTCCTAAGCTGCAGGACTAATCATAAAATTACACAGTCTAGCTGGTCTAAGTAGCTGATTGTTAATCTGCATTTATAAGAATTGCTGATCTTGATTATTTTGGCTATATGACTGTTTTTTTCCCTTTTTTGATCCACCAACTTTGATGTTCCTCTTTATATAATTGAATGGGTCTCAGTTGTATACCCTAGAGGTGCAAAACTCCCAAAGAGGCAACAAAGCAGGCTACCGTCCGTGGTCAGGTGCAAAGAGACCTTGAAGAAAAGTCTAACAAAGCTTTCTTCGTTTTTATTAAGTAAAAAATCACATCTGGAAAAACTTCAGTGTAAGACATTTGAAAAATAACTACTTATTCTGTGATGCAACATGTTTGTCAAAGAAACACAGCTGAAAATCTGAACCCTGTCTGCAAATTATACATGGGCTTTTACAGCTTATTTCAGACCACCCGCGGTAATGCTGTGAGAGCTCAGCATAATAACACATGAAAACCCAACAAAGCTCTAATGTTATAGTGATGCACCATGATATTAATACAAATAGAAGATGATCTCAGGCACTTGCACAGCCTTGTCTTAAATCTGCATTCATAAATACTTCTCTGAGCCTCGAGTTCTGTGTTTTAAAACACCCCTTTAACATACACCTCCAGAGGTCTACAAGACAGCCAGGATAAAACTGTATTTCTTGAATAAGATCTTTTTTTTACTGTTTCTTAAATGAAACAGGTACTCAGAGATTAGACAGTAAGAAAACAACCTTTCTTGAAGTATAACTAATCACTGTTCAAATGACTACCAGTTCACCTACACTGATCACTTATGACTGGTAACACTCCAGGTTACACCACAGGTTCTTTCATACCGCATTCCAGCTATACTATCAGCAATACAGCACCTTGCAGAATTCATCTTACTGATATTAAGCCAGCAGCATTAGCTGAGACCCAACTGTCCTTTGGAGATGTGACCCTTAAAACTCAGAGAAAAGCGATACATTATAAAGGACTTCTAGAGAGTATCAAACTGTCCAAAAATCTAAATTCAAATCCAAGCTGTCCAAATTCCAATTCTATAGCAGTTGTACATATTTTCATGTCTGTATTGAAAATCTCATTCATTTAAAAGCTACAATGTCTTGAATTTTATTTATGCATTTTCTGCGACAATTACACCGAGACTGCTAATTGTAAATGTGCTCTGAAAAAAAAAAAAAAAAAAAAAAAGGCGAAAAACCACAAAACACAGAAAACCCCATAAACACTCAGTTGTTCACAGTATGGTCATAGATCGATAAATAATCTTTGATTCACAAAAATACACTTCACATAAATTTATTTTAATGATATTTACGTATCCCATGTTAATTGCTTTAATCTAGTGAGAAATACATACTTCTCTATATGAAGTACAACGTCCTACCCTGTACATAATGTATCATAGAATAGCAACAGTTCTCAAATTGAAATTAATTTATGCATGATGTTTCATTACAGTCCTTCAATATACACGTAACACAAAAATCTCACTGCAGTTGCAGTGACAAATTTACTGTGGAAACCATTTTTTAAAATCAGAAACTTTAGAAATCATGTAATGCTCTAAATTATGATGTTTTAAGTAAATACAGAAATCAAAAAGCAAAAAATAGTTATTTCTGTAATTCACTTGTCCAACAGGTATACTCTGCATTTTCATTCCCTTCTTTCGCAAGATACAGCCTTATTATTGTATTAATACTGACCAGATTACTTGGCCTTTCGATGGACCATGAAAAGTTAAGTCATGTAACTAAAGAAAAACATAATCCAATACCCCACCTTGCAGGAACCCAGCACTGCCTGACACTACACAGAAACTGACCTTTTTGTCCTTCAGACTTGCCTACGAGGCCCCATCTTCTATCGCAAAAGCCAAATCATCTGATCCCAAACTAACTGTCAACTGCTTGTGATGGTGGGGAAGCCAGACATCAATCAATCAGTTTTTATCAGAGCCACTCTTCGTTTTTCTGTTGTGCTCATCTTATCATCTGACCCAGTTGTAGCCCTGACTTCAGGAGCTTAAGTAACTTGATGACAAAATATGCGTCTGTTTGTCCAAGATGCACATTGTTAAGGAGTGCACTTGTATTTTTAGCAACCAGCTAATATTTTTTCCAGATAAGCTGTCAAATGTTTAAGATTTTTCTCAGTTCTGAAGTTTTTTAGTGTTCACTGAAATACCATGATGCTTTTCTGGAACGACTATCAAGCAAGTTTTAGACTTCTAAAATATAGAAATATATATGCATTTTCATTTAGGAAAAGAAAAAAAAAAAAAAAAAAAAAAGGCAGTTTCCTTAAATACTGAAGTCATTTGCAAGCCAAGGGCCCCTCAGAGGTATCCCATCCTACTCGCACGCAGACTGACTCCACCACTGTATGAATATGGATTATAAACACATTAAAACCACCCAAAACAACAGTACTGCTGGGCACAAAGATGTTCTCTTCTGCGCCCTACAAAACTAGGGCATTTTGTCTCCATTCTGATGGATCATTTTGTCTCCGATTCTGAAATGGAAGATGTGCAATTAGCAGATACAATACTCAGATACCGATCTGATTGAAAGCTTTCATAAATGATCTGTTACTGCTTCCAAGAGTGTTTTTGTACACCTTTATTAACTGAAAACTGTAACATCCCGGGGTGGGAGGGAAAGGGGCAGTTTTTAGAAAACAAACAAACACCACTACTGCAAATTCATTTTTTATAATTTTACCATTATTTTTGCTAGTTTCACGACCGTATCCTAGTTTTATGCATCAGTTACCCATAGCTCATTTTCTTTGTGCAAGGCTGCCTAAAATGTATTATGAAAGTCCTTGCCGTACTTCACAACTTTTCAGAGAAGGGATCTTTATTGCCATCTAATACGAAGCCTGAATCTCAAAGTGAAAAGTGTTGACAGAACCTCAAATATACAAATAATTTCAAACAGACCTGGCAATGTATTTGCAAATTTTTTTTTCCACAATCTTATAGACATTAACCTTCAGGCTTGATTATAGAAACATAATCAAGTATTCAGCAGCAGGGTTCTAATGATGATCCAAACTACAGGAGTCAAACATGGCACCTTCCTTGAGGCTTGTGCTGGAACTACAGAAGTAAAAATAATATCACTATCTACAGAATTTTTTCTCAGCCTAAAGTAACACCTCCATGTATCATCTGAAACAGTATTTTCAAGATTATCCCATTTCAGCAGAGAAAATCTTTATAATGGACACACGAGAAGACCTCTCTCATCATATCTGGGTCTAGGAGGTATTTTTTATTTTACAGTATAATTCACTCTGTTCTCATTAAACATCACTTTTCAATAATAATTGCCAATATGTGTAAAAAGAAATTACATTTTTCTATATAATTTTTGCTACAAAAATATGTACTCCTCATACATAAAATGAAAAGGAGCATGTATGGCACCGGGCAAAACCCAAACCACAGAATGCCTTTTAATGCAATGAAAATACTTCATTCAAACGTAGTCACTATTCTACTCTACACTCTTAATTCAACATACACCAAACAGTTATACACCGTTTGCGGTCATGTATATTTTTAAGCTTCTACCTTGCAAACATTTGCACATTCATTTTAACCATTATCATCAACAGGACTGTTTCTACAGATGAAGTTAAAGAGTGTGTTCCTTAAGTTTCCCACACAATATTTTTGTACCTTCCGAAAAAGGTCTACACAGAGAGGATACCCAGTAACATGGAAAATGCTTTAGTATTTCACTGCAGTTGGTATTAATACTTTATTATTTGGAAAGGAAAAAAATGGAAAAGTGTCTCGATTCAAGATTTTTATTGTCCTCTGCTATACTGAATCTAAGGTAGAAAGATCAAGTACAGTAAAAGCAGCATGTGATATGCTGTTAATCATAAACTGAAGGCTTCAAGTCTAGCTGTCTGGAAGTCTAAAGCACCATTACTTTAACTCATCTATATGAGTGCAAAGATTAATGTATGGGAAGAGTTTACGGAAGAGATGCAGAAGTAACTAATGACTAAAGCATTGTTATTTTCAATAGTCTGCTACTAAACTGTATTAACTTTGTAAACCTACCATAACTGAACAAACTTTTATAATCAAAGTTCTACAAAACATTACAGTAGTATTCAAAAAATAAGAAAGTTAAAGGTCACACTAGTTTTATGTATACACTTGCAGTTAAGAAATTGCATGAACATAAAAATTGAATAGGCAAGTAAGTCTTGCACCAAATTAGCTTTATAAATATAAAAGGTTTCTGAGGATTACTAATAAAAACATCATCCCACTTTCTGAGCATGTTTTAAAATCCTAGCTAATTCTTCAAAATACTAAAAAGTATCGGCAATTACAAAGGGTGACAATGTTATGTAACACCCTTCCTCAACAGAGGAAAAATGGGACATATGAAAAATGAGAAGCTAGATGGAAAATAACCAGGATATTATTTATTCAACATCTGTAATAGGAAGACAAGAACATTTTGTTTATTCCAATATTTTTAACTTATACAAACTCTTTTCATGGTTACGATTACACAGAGTATCAGAAGCTATTAAAATAGAACTGAAGACCGTATGCATTTATACCAAACTAAATCCCTTTTTCTTTTTTAAAAAAGGAAGAATCTGCTGTGACAACCACCCACATCTGCTACCAACTCATGATGGCATTACCCTTTCAAAGCATTAGATAAAACTGAGTAATCAATGAGAAATGTCAATACCGAGAAGTGATTCCTTCTGCAGTGCAAGCTTTATGCAAGCGTTTGGGTTTTGTTTGGCTGGGGTTTTTCGTAATTTTTATAAGCACAATATTGCAAATGTGCTGAATTGCTCATATGACATTTGGGATTTCCCAAAACTGTATTTATCTGCATCAGTAAGGCAGACGGATTTTATGTTCACACCCTAGGAACAAAAACCCCAAAAAATTACTATCTAGCCAACGACTAGGAGGCAAGCGTATCGATATGCTTAATGTACGTCTCAGATACAGTCTGTCCTAAGGAACCATCAAACAAACACGCACATTTACAAATAACCGGGTAAAGAAAGCTGACGTGCTTCTCAAAGCAGAACTCCTGCTTGTAACCATTAAGTCTTCAAAGCTCTCAGAGCAAGATTTAATGACACTATGCCTGTAAACACTAAGTCTCAAGTGTATTGTGTAAGATGAGGACTTTTAAGAAACACCTAAAAATACAGAAAAAGTGAGCTGCAACATGATAGAACAGCATTCTCAATATTTTATTACCACAAAATCATGAGGTAACTGCATCAACTTATAAAATTCAACAACCACTGTAATCAGACTGTAGTGTCCAATTTTCCATCACATCTATTTGCCATTAATTCAGGAGTGAATGGAACACTGATGTTATTTCTCCAGAATTTTCAGACACTTTATTGAAAAGTCTCTTGAGGGAGAATGCATAATCAAATATCTTCTTTCTACCGACTCATATGCAATATTTCTACGCTAATTCTCTACTTTTCTATAACTAAGTGGAAGAAAGCCTAACCATACATTGCATGGGAGAACTAATATTGCTGTGTAAGTCGTACAGAATTTCCATACTTTCGCTTTAAAACCCATTTGTTCAATGCAAAAATTACTAAACTGTAAATAATCCTGACTACACAATTCTCCTCTACCATTGTGTCATCTCAAAAAGACAATCCAACAGTAATGGTAATGACACCCTCTCAGACCAGCCTGTGGGCATTAATATTTAAATCTTACCTATCCCCCATGATTGGAATTCAGCCTCTATTCACAAACAAAAACTAAATCAATGTTCTTAGAGTTCAAACTAGATCCCTAAACAGTTTGCCACTCTCCATGCACAGATAAGATAAACTTTCTTTGACCCAAGAGATGAAGTTGCCATGACGATCAGAGAGTCCACTTTCTATATTGATATTTTGCTGATGTAACAACAAATAGAACCAGATCCTAGGCCTGATAATGGTGATTAATTAATACTAATATTGATCCCTACAAGCAAGAGACAAGGCTATTAACTTGAAGCCTGAAAAGTCAATTGTTACCTGTGGCAGAGATACTAGCAGCTGATTTTGAAACATAATAAACAAATGTGCTATCTTTATGCTAATACCTTTAAAGGGGTACATGCCTTTCTCAAGCACAGTAATTTCACAATTCAAACCTATGATTTTAATTAAATCTTTTCATCTGCATCCAAAGCAGAGAATTTAACTTCAAGACTTCCAACAGAAGTTATGTAAAATGCTACAAGCTGAATACCTGTAACATGAACTACTAAAAGCAGTCTTCAAGAATGCAGTGCAAACAAAGCTTAAGCGGACTTTTTTTAAGAATACATAATATACAAGTGATAGAATTTTGAATAAAAATTGCAAACGTACATTTATCTAGTAGGAAGCCTATTTGGTCCCTCATTTGAATAGAGAAAAATAATAAAAACCCACAGGTGAAAGCCTCACTGTGAAGATAACATCCTTGAAGCCACATCCATGCAAATCGAAGAGCAAAACAGGCTTCACCTCCCATTTATTTTACTGGCTATATTTAAATTAACTGCTATTATATATCTTTGTGTTGGAGTGATTGCACACAAACTAAATTTGAGATATACATACTGTTAAAATACCTCACCAAGAATCTCCAAGTTTCTTTCTTTGCCCTCTTTTGGAACATATTAATGAAGTCACAAAAACCCAATGTGTATAATATGAAAAAAAAAAAAAAATCATCTCTCCTTTTAAAAACAAAAATCTTGTCCATCTTATAATTCGCTCTAGTTATCTTACCAAGTAGAACAAATTGCTTCTGACTTAAGAAACGGTGTTTTGATCAAAGAACGGCTTTTAATAGTATGCTGTATGACTTTACAGCAAGTTTTCTTATTAGTAAGCTACCTTTGTAGTATTCATGAAGTATATTTTATGTTTAATGGAAACAATTAGTACTACTGACGGATAGCTTGTTTTCCTCCTCATTTAATTAAGCAAAGCCTTATATGAATCTTCACATTAGCTATTATACAGCTAACAAAACCAGGAATTAGTAGATAGCAGGGGGAAAAAAAATCTAATTGCATTGTTTTACCTCTCAGCTGAATGTCTTAAAAATATTTACATTTCTATGCATGCATGACTCCACACCATTTTAACACACACTGTGATTATCCTGCAACATAAAGATCGGTTGTTTGCAACGAATTAATGCTCAGTCTCAGAAAACTCAGAATCGTCATTCATGATTCACACTCAAGAGGTACAGGCGGCTGCTTACCTAGTGCTCTGCTTTGATTAAACTGAAAGCATTGTAAGTGCCTTTTATGTGCTACAGTGCAATTTAAAGGAGAGAACAAAGTGAAACTCTGTCAGAGAAGAAAAATGTCTATTTTTAAGAAAGATAAAGATAGAAAATACTTCATTTCCTATCCTACTTCAGCAACAAGACATGTTAAAGCATTCCATGGGGTGTATTTTACGTCCATTTGGAATTTTACATGGCAGGGGAAAAACACAGAAAGAGATATTCTCAACCCTCAATTCTGTTTCTAAACCAAACACCTACATATGAGCCTACTGGATCTCAATGACAATGTGTCGGCGTGCCTCTACTATTGCCTATATTAAAGTTAAAAAACTCCTCTGAATGATTTATGAGCCTCTAATTAGTTGATTTTCATACATATTCCCAATAATTTAAAATATTTTTTCCTGTCCTTTCACTTCTTAAAAACAGAGAAAAAATGAGCAAAGGCACTACTATACTTAATCATAGAAAAATGCCACTGCATACCTTTTTAAATTATTATTAATAGCAACTGCAAAACTTCTCTAAGTAGTGAATTTTATTTTGCAGTATGGTTTTACTGATCTGATTATGTGTATTTTTAATTGCACACTAGTCATTATGGACTCTAAAGGGGAAAAAAAAAAAACAAAACAAAAAAAAAACACCACACAAGATGACTTCCAGAAATAAACAAATGAACTTTCATAATATATACCTTGTCAGGCAAGAGCACAAAAATACGTCATAATGGAAAACAAAGGTCAAGAAATATTTCCAGATAAATAGCATTATTTTACAGGCAACAAGTAGAATGAGTATCTTCACAGGATAATGAACAGGTATTTGTTGACAGCTTTTAAAACAACAAAATTTGGTTTATGTCTGACGTGAAAAAAAGCCATAGGGTTTATGTGACCTGGCACTGCACAAAAGGCAGCACTGTATTAAACAGTTTCTATGCCTAGGAAGAGCACTGTCAGTGTAAAACCAGGAAAGCAAAAACAGAGGTATTTCGACTACATACTTGAAATCTATTCTCCTGTCAAAAGAAAACTGAAACCCAAGACAACGTAAAAAAGAGCACTATTGTCTAATATTACTCCACTATCGTTAGGTTAAAAAAAAAAAAAAAAGGCATTCAGATTCTAAAACTCACATAAAAACAGAGTTAAAAACTGGAAAAAAATAGTACTTACAGAGGAAAGCAGTGTGATAAAGTATAAGGTAAGAGCGTAAAGAGCGTGTAAGGTAAGTCAACATTTAGATGTTGATTTTTTCCTTCTAAGTCTTTGCACAACACAAAGTGTGCAAAACAGGTTGAAATACAACTTAAATGCTGGACAGGCAGTTTCTTAATTGAAAATTAATACAAACTTCTTGAAGAGAGGCTGACATGATGCAGTGTAACCTAACTTCGCCTTCACATCAACATTTTACTTACAAAACATGTATATAGTTCATGTAATTTCAAGTTCCAATATTCATCAATATTCTTTCCCTTCCTAAAACAGAATTCAAGATCACTTTGTACTGAATACTCTTCACACTATACTACATAAATTATGTATCAATCCAAAGTTTTATGAGAAACTATTCCATTAATGCCTAGGAAAAATTTTCTTTATAGAACATGACAGCAGAGAAAAAAAAAGGAAAGTCCTTTAAGAATTTTTTCAAATATCTAGGTAACTGAGCAACATTTTGCAAATAAATTAATAAAAACGTTTCTGCAATTCAGCTCTTCCCTATCTATAGACCAGTGGACTTAAGTGAGACTTAAGTTGGGGACATACAGGTCAGCAAACACATTACCAGACTACAGACAACTGCACGAAGAACAAGAAAATCGCAATAAAACTGCACACACAACACATTTGCTAATCATAAAGAAATGCAATGGTTAAAAAAAATAAATAAAAATAATCATTTCTGTCATAAATTTTGCAGTGCAGCCACAGAATGG
>NW_008631441.1:26870-28785 GCF_000691845.1 Merops nubicus | reverse complement strand
CCCTGCCAATTTCTGCCCCAGGATCCCAGGATAAGTATATGTAAGTCTTGTACTGAATAAGAAACATCTATTCCAAAATAGCATTACACCAGTACATTTTACAGTGGCTTACAGGCTTGATTGCCTAACCTAGGCTCTGTGTTCTGGCAGAATTTTTTGTTCTGTTTTGGAGAATATTTCCTTCTCTCCTCAGTGGAATGGAAGTGCCACTTTATGGATGGGTAGAATTGGCTCCTGCCCTGTATGTTTTTCATTCTTTGAAACAAAAATATCACAAAAGAGCTGGAAAAGTTGTCTGTGAATTCCTTACAGTTTAGAAGTAACAGCTGTTTATAAATAAAGCATAAAGGTATCAATCATATGTTTCTTTATCAGCCTAACTTTTAGCTTCAACTATAAGAAAAAGCATTTTCTGGAAATCGATGGGGTTATTGCCATCAAAATGTACAAAGGATTGTGGTGGATTAGGCACTAACACAGCTGAAAGTAGAATGTTCTGACAGATGTCCTTCCATTCCAACAGAAGCACGAATGTGGAAGTCCTCTGCTATAGGAAGACAGTCTGAATTGTCTGTCATGCTTTTTAGCTTTGTATACTGGAACTTTGTGTGCAGAACTCCTAAAAAAAAAGATTTTTTTTTCTTTCCCTGAGAATGAAGAACAACTTTCCTGTTGTGCCTTTCTAGATGATCCACTCAGTGAAATGTATGTTCCCAGTTTGTCTAGTGATGCATTTTTAATGATGAACAAGAAAGAAAAAAGCCACAAATACATGACTGTAGTGTGAAAGGAAAGAGTACATACATGGTCTTGTTGGTTGAGTACCGAGCTAGATGCACCTCCATCTTGTGATTTACAAGAAGCTGAGCAGCACCAGAGAGTTGTGGAATTCAGGAGTTTCTGAATATGTTGTGGAATAAGGTTTAATTTTGAAGTCATCACTGTACAAAGGCATGGCTAGACATTAGCAATCATAAATCTGTCACGAAACAAACAAATTAGCTAGGACAAGTGCCGGAGAATCCAGATGAAGAAACTAACTAGATTTTCCATGGTTTTAATAACATTCTTGGATCAAATCTTCTCTGCCGTGTCCAATTGGCTGAATGGGGGCATTGGTTGAGGGCTAGTGATCTTTTCCTTACCCAGGCAGTTTCATTCATCCCTCTGTTGGAGTGTTGCAGCTCCACTTCCTCCTGTGCTACTTTGTGAGAGCACACAAAGCAAACAAATCAAAACAAGGGTAGAAGCAATGGTCCCTACTCTCCCCTGAGTTACTCCTTGTTTGGTTTTGCATTCCAGCCCTGGTAGATAGAAGTCTTTTCCTGCCCACAGTTTATTGCTTATTACTAGCTACTAAAATAATACTCTGCCACAGGCCACAAAAATGTTCCCCTATAAGCCACTTGTAAGAACTTCCTTAGTCTTAAAAATAGGAAGGTTTTCCTAGGAGAATCGTCCCTTTAGAAGGAAAGATCTGCCAGGACATGGGTAGAATTGTAGAATCATAGAATGTTTTAGCCTGGAAGGGACCTCCAGAGGTCATCTGGTCCAACATCCCTACACAAGCAGGGACATCTCTACCGAGGTCAGGTTACCCAAGGCTCTATCAAGCCTGGCCTTAAATGACTCCAGGATCGGGGTGTCCGCTACCTCTCTGGGCAGCCCATTCCAATGATCTATTATATTAAAGAACTTTTTTTTTTCTAATATCAAGTCTACATCTATCCTTTCCGAGTTTAAAACCATTACTCCTTTATTACAAGGAGTCCTGGCCTTACAAACCCTTTTGAACAGACCTTCCCCTGCCTTCACGTAGGGCCCTTCAGGTACTGGAAGGTCGCTATAAGGTCCCCTCAGATCCTTCTCTTCTCCAGGCTGAACAGCCACAGCTCCCTCAGCCTGTCCTCACAGG
>NW_008631441.1:23086-26493 GCF_000691845.1 Merops nubicus | reverse complement strand
TGTGTGTTTTTTTTTTTTTTTTTTTTTTTTTTTTTTTTTTTTGTTTAAATTGTTTTGGTTAATTCTTGAAGTCAGTTGAGAGGACAGGAGACTAAATCACAACACAAAGAGGTGCTTGGCTATTTAGTTAACAGACTATGTCCATGTAAAGCACTAGCTTCAGCTGTTTTGTGGACCTCTTACGTAGTCTTAGGACAACCGTGTATCACAGATAAATCAGAAGATAAGGAAGTCACAGCAGAATTCAAGTAACAAGAATTAAAGTATGTAGTTGCCCAGCTAATCTATCAATCTGAATTGACAACAGTTCAGAGATGGGCCCTATTTCAAATGAAAACTGACTTCAAATGATTCATCCAGAAAGTTTTTTACAGGTTTGTGTCAACATGTGTGTACTTGGCACAGGTGAAACAGGAAAGGGATATATCAAGAGACCACCAAAGCAGCCAGTCAGCACTGTTACCCTGACTCTTGCCATATTGTCCATAGATCAGCTATCAATGTAAATCTGAATTTTTATCTGTGCTGTCTTCTGAGGTAAGATGTTTGGGGTGAGGTAGATTGCCAAACAGCAGATTGACAAGGAAGTTTGCAGTGCTGCCTTTAAGTGCTGGGTGAAATTTCCTCGGGGAAATTCTAATACTGACCCTGAGGCAGAGTGTTTGGCTCTGCTGTGAGCAGAGGCAGAAAACCTGGGAAGGGGTCGTCTGCCCTGCCAGCGGTGATAGTGGTGTAGGTGCCTGCAGGCGGTGTCCTGTGGCAGTAAATGGTGAATACTTCATGTTACTGGTAAAAATTGCAGAGTTCAGGGGGAGGGGAGCATTACAGAGAAAGAAAATAGTACTGAGCTTGCCTGTAATTACACCAAAGTAATTGACTGGCCTCAGCAGGGTGGCATGGGTGTGACTAAAAGCCCAGAATATCTCATAAAATCTCCTCCTACTTACTCCATTCACCATAGCCATCCCGAGGTTCTCAGATGCTGCAGATACAGCCATAGCTCTAATTACAGGGTAACAGAGCAAGCCGCAGGAGAAAGAAAACAGACCCAGACCTTCAGCAAATGAACGAACAGTCATGAGCTACTCATTTTATTCCTGAGGCTTGCTCTGCTGTGACACAGACATGACGTGCATGCTGTGTTCAAGTATTTGTCACTGGGTGGCCTCCTGCACTGAGGAGCTGCAAAGCCAGTCTCCTGGGAATTTGAGGTTTCTGACAAGAGATATACAAGCAAGTCGTCTTTTTTTTTGTCATTTGAGTCTGCATTTCCTTTTGCAAAAACCTCTTTCCCCTAACTAGGAGTTTGAAATGGCACTTAAAAATGTATTAATTTCTCACGTCATTTCATGAATTCCCATTTTAAGAAGAAAAAAAAAAAGGTACAGTAGACAAAATCCCTCTGACACATAAACTGTATTGGGTAGCTAGGCAGCATGTGCTTCCTGCACAACCACAAAGAGAGCAGAGGAGAGAGACTATCCATAGCTATCAGAGAAAGGGGGCCAGCGCAAACAGAGACAGCTATCGTGAAGTGACTGACTTTTCACAATGAGAAACCAAGACAGAGCTGGGGCTGAAGATACAGAGGGCCGTGTAATTGATGTGGCATCTGATTGATTTTATGGCACTGCTGTTACTGATTGGAGGAGACCAGATGTCAGGATGCCACAGGGCTTATTATCTCAGTTTTGGGTATCCCAATGATTCTCATAATTGCCCCCTCCATTCCTGAGAGTGGAAGAGAGGGACACTTGCAAGAGGGACACTTGTGTGCAACTGTGGAGATTTCAGTACATGTAGGCAGACAGCCTTGGCAGCAGTTGCAACAGGCCATGGATGGATGAGGCTGCTGGTCTGCTTGTGTGTACTGGCCTCTCTCTCTGGTTGCTGAATGCAACTGGAATTGAGCAAGAGTTGCTCTTTGACTCAGAGGACTGGGAGCTCCTTTTCCTGTTTCACACACCGTAATAAGCAATGGAAGAGTTAAATGCTGCATGATGCATCTCTGGACTGTAGAAAAGCCAGAGCAAAGGGAGGTTTAGAAGGGTTTTTCCTTCAAAGAAACCGAACACATATATAAGACCAGTAGCGACATGAAAAGAATTTCCTTATTCATTTCCTCGGGAAGTAATCTGAACAGGTTATCCTGGCTTGTCCTTGAATCTGGTGTTTGCTCTGTATATAGAAATGAACGCTTGCGCAGAACAGGTTTTATATAGTTACACAGGATATAAGCTATCTATTTACATTTTACTTCTGGTTATTATAGCTTTGCATATCTGTAGTGTCTGCTTTTAGGATTCCAGAGACTTCTACATGCGATGCAAAGCCTTTCACAGCTGAGAAGTTCCTGTGCGGACTGGTGCCTTTAACATTAGATGAGTCCTTCTGCTGATGTAAATTGTCCTACCATCCATAAATCTTGGAGCTCACCCTAGAACAAGGTTACCTTGAAAATCCATTGCCTTGCTAAGAAAAACTTGCTTTGATATTGGACACCAGAGCTTAAAATCTGAGGGCATATGCTACAGGATGGAGATGATGTGGTTTCCTCCATCTCCCTTCCGCACAGATCTCGATTTGTCCCTGATGTCCATCCCGCAGCCTCAGGCTTCAAGCTGAGTGTCTACGTATTGCTGTGCCGTGTGGCCTGTGCTGCATGAGGTCTTAGAACTGCTGCAAGACTCAAATCTCCCAAATCATATATCAGTAGTCAGAAGAACTTGGGGGTTTGTAGATTTTGTACAAAATGCTGATATTTCAAATGCATTGAGGGGTTCTCCTTCCAGACTACAATTGTGAGAAGTGTGTGGATGATGAAGTACCACTTTCTTACAGTGCTTCTGCAGCTTGGTCTTCTGGATTCCACACCTAATAGTGCAGTTACTTGAGAAGTAATACAGTGGTTGTGTGCATTTCCTACTGTATTTGTACATTTTTTAAAAGATCTTTATACTATGTATACATGTGCTACTCTGGAAATAAGCATGTTGGGATGGGAATGAAATAAAAATAGGTTAGTAATTTAACAGAGATAAGTGGAAGTGTCCCTTATCGGCTTTGCCTGTGGCATTTAGCTCTTTGTGATCACTTGATAGGCTTGCAGAGAGATAAATATTGCTGTTTTGGTAAGAAATACTCAGAGATCAAAGTTAAACTGGCCTTGCAGTTATCAGAGGATCTAATTATTAACCCAGCAGTTTCGGGAGTGTGTGGGAGAGTGGCAGCATGCCTTGAGTGATAGCAAAAGTACAACGTGAGCCGTTCCTATAGGAAGGCGTGTGGAGAGCCGTGCACAGAGCCTGCTGCTGTCACGATGAGAGGAGCTGCTGACCATGCTTACTGAAGAATTTGTTTGTTCTCAGAGCTGGGACTCGGTCCTGTCGTGTCAGCTGCGGAGACTG
>NW_008631441.1:0-23069 GCF_000691845.1 Merops nubicus | reverse complement strand
TCGGCACTGCGCGCAGCTCGGCGTGGCTGTGTCTGCGACCGCCGATCCGTGAGCGTGATGTGTGGCCTGTTCTCAGCCCTGGTATTTCAGGAATCGTTGGGATTTTACACGGATCAATTAGAAATGTCAGAAAATGCAAGTGCTGCAGCTTTCTGAGTGTTTATGAATGTATTTGTCAGACCTCCCCTCATCTCTCACCAGTGGGAAGGAAACGGTTGCCCCTCTGCTTGTTACTTCTCCTTGACTGGTTTAGACTTGTCAGAAGGAGTGAATGGTTGTGAGATGAATGAATCTGAACGGGGATTTAGATGACTGCACTTCTCACTGGCAAAAGGCTACAAACACACTGGCATAAGTTATGGTTCTTCAGAGCATATAGGCGGCAAGCATAAATGATTTTTCATGGATTAGTAAGCAAAATCCAAGCCCAGAGAACTCCTCTGTGGAGAAAGAGTCATTTCAGTCTGTCACGCTTCAGGTATGAAAGAGCTATGGGAACACTGGCGAACGTGAGCAAAATAACGCTTGCAGTTTAGCGCCTGAATGCTTACACATGAATAGTATGCAGCACAAAGGCTTTGCTAGAGTATTTATATCGGGGAAGTTTCCGAGGTGATGTGTGGCTCACCAATTCCCCCAGCAACTCATATGTGTTTGCTCTCAACATGGCACTAGCTGTGGCAGAGGACAACACCTTTTGCACATAGGAGTTGCCTTTATCTGCCACATTTTGCAGCTTAGCTGGAAGACATTTTTGATGTGAAAATCATCCAGAAGGCCATTTTTCATTATAAAATCAAAGCAGTGGAGGAAAGTACAGCAGGTTGAGATGCCAGGCCTGGCAGTATGGCCACACCAGGCCAGGCTCAGACTGCAGTGGGAAGGGAGCATGCAACCACTGTCAGCAGCAGGTTGCTAACGCAAGTTTAGCTCTTGGTGGCCTCATCCTAGTTTGGACTGTCAGGTATGCTCTACAGTATGCCAAGACTAGCAACACAATCCTGCATGTGAATACACATGGCTGTTGATAGGGTGGGTTAATTCACATACATTGGCAATTGTTGCTCATGTTCTCTGAAAGCTGGTGTTCCCCAGAGACAGTGGAGGCTCTGGAACAAAAATAACTCACCCACCACTCCAAAGCCAGTGCTTGACTGGGTCTGGTCTGTTAAAGCCAATGTTAAGACTTATTAAACCCTACCTAAATAAAGGGGCATCTTCCTGCAGTGGAGCTGCATGCATGAGGGTTTCCTGGGAGCTCTGGGGATCACTCTGTCCTTTCCTGAAAGCAGCAACATGGCCCCAGGCCACACAGGCTGCTGCCTGGATGTGGCTGGCCCAATCCAGCCTGCTTTCACAAAAAAACAGACCTTACCCAGTCGGGGGTGGGCATCTGCCAGGACTGCAGGATTGGGCCCCAAACCCTGGAAATGAAACACAGCTCAGCAAAGGCGATGGGAAAACAAAGTCACCTGGAAAGAGTTAGCTGTTCAAACTGGGGGCTGGGGGGAGCACGCTTTAATCTTTTTATAGTATAAAGATTTTTTGACTGAATTAAAGCCCTACTGTTTGGGCTGGATGATGTTACCTAATTCTCAGAAATGAGAGCAGCTGGCCACGGTGCAGATACCTCCTAGCAAGCCCTGCAGTGCACAGCACGTCATTTAGCAAGGCTGTAAAAGAAAGGACATTTATTAGGGGGCTTGGGAGTGTAACATAACATGCTGGCATCGCTTTTAGCTGACTGGATTTCATTTCCAGCTCCTCTGTTCTATTTTCTACTTAAATAAACAAATAAGTGAAGGTTTCTTTGCCTGCCTTCCCTGACTGCTTTTTGGCATGCCTTTGGGTGAAATCCCGTGCTGAGACCCTGGGGGTCTTGATGTGACTGTTGTTAACCTTGTGGTGATATAGGCAAAGATAATACAAAGTTCCTGGCAAAATCCACTTTCAGGAGGATCTGGAAAAGGAAGCCAAGTAATGGAGGTGTTAAAAATCACCTGATTGTTAGAAATTTTCACTCTGAGGCAAAATGAAAGCAAGACAATGTTCTGAGCCTACCAAATACTGTGAATTTTACATTTATTACTATTTCCCATTCCATCTTCTTTCTGCCTTTCACTCCCCTCTCTCTGCTAGTTGCTTAGGTTGGTACCTTCAGAGTCACCATCTTGTCCTTGCTTTTGCTTGTTTTCTTTCTTTGTGTAATATGGTGGGGAAAAAAAAGTCACAGTTTTGAAGGCTAGGTTCCTCCATTTAGATACAGGAAAGATTTCTTTGCTGATACAGTTGCCAAAATGGCCCTCAACCCCACTCTAGTGGTCTTGGCTGCTTCGCATTGGTGGAAGGTGACCCTGGCCGCTCTCACACAACCTGTCCTGGCTTTCTTTCTGTGCCCGAGTCTGTCAGCAATGACAGTGTGTTGATCATCCATCCATTGATGATGGGTCTCACAAATAGATGATGGTTTTTTGATGCCATTTCCCAAAGTGATGAAAAGCCCTTTGGAAAATGTGTCCTTGGGTGTGCCAGTCAAACCCTCTTGGGACGTGAGGGAGCAGCTCTTGTCCCAGGGAATTTCTCACTTAAATGTAAAATAAAGCAAAAAACTCCAGGTTATTCCATTCACAGCATCTAGAGCCGAGTACTTAAGTTCTTATGGCTAAGCTTTAAGTAAAATACTTTTAAAAGGCATGCAAATGTAAGTACTTGAAATGTTAAAAAAACTAAAGCTGTAATCCTTATTTTGAAAATCCTAGAAATACACATGATGTGACTGAGAGTAGCAGGAGTTTCCATTCTTCCACACTTGCGAAATCAGTTAATTTCCTTATAGGCCCACTTTTATTTAGCCACCTCTCCCTGTGCTAGGTAATACACCTGCAGTACTTTCCACCAGAAAGCTGTGAACGCTCAGCAGCTGGTCGCTGGATTTTTTTATCTCCATATTTGGTGGTTTAAGTTTGAATGGCCCGACCCTTTGCCTTCTCTGTGATCAGCACTGTCAGGAGGAGCTCTCGGAATGGGATGTAGCTTTCTGGCTTCCCCACAGGCGCCGCACGAGCAGGACCAGCCGTCACAGGCACTGTGGCTTTGCTCCCTGCCCCAGCAACTGCCACCACTTTCAGAGCGTGCCTTTTTCACTCCTTTCAGCGGCTGAAAGGTCCTCACAGATTTTGGGAGAGCAGCCGGTACAGAGGAGGGCATGCCTGCCTGTCTCTGGCACTAGCTAACAGGGTGCTGTTAATTCATCACTTCAGTAGTAATTAAGCTGGGCGGGATCTGAGCAGCAGAGTCATCAGGCGGGCAGGGTCCCAGCTGCTCACTGATAAACCAGCAGCAGTGCTAAGGGCCATATTCCTGCTCTAGTAGCTAACTTGCTGGCTGCAGCAGCAGCCATGTGCACCTAACTGCTGCCAGGGGACAGGCTCAAAAGATTAGTAGTTCTCCAAATGAAGTATAAAAGTAATTATGATCTTGGCCTGGGGTATGCAGGTCTGAATTCATAACCATCTGGTGTTAATGGCCAGAAGTGAAACTTCAGGCAAAGTTTTCATTCTGCTTATTATTCTTCAGGAAAGTCCCTGGCCAGTGACTGTGGCTTTCTGCATTAACAATGGAACTTCATACCTGCTGCCTTGCTGAGGAGCAGGGGAGGTGCAGCAGCCCTGATGCTGCTCAGATTTGACTTTAAGCAATTCACAATGAGCATAGGGTTCTTGGAGACTGCAGAGGAATTACCAGCTGAATGTAATACATATCCTCTCACCCTTTTCACTTTAGTGACATTAAATTTAACCTTCCTAAGAAACTCTGCCCAGGAGCCCACTGAATGGCCGCGCCTCTAAGACAAAAATATTTCTATGCTGAAGTGTTCTCCTAATGTTGCCTATCCATGATCAAAAACTGGTTTTAAAGCTCTTCGTTAACACAAATCTCAGCCCATTTCCAGGCCATGTGGAAAGCATGTACTTTTTTTTTTATTTCAACTGAAATTTTGCAGATGAAGCCTTCCCATCCCAAAAGGCAGGGACAGATATTCAGTTTCTGAAGGTCTCCTACTTGCTCTGCATTAGATATCTCCTCCTAGGAGCGACCAGTGGCCAGTGCTAAGAACAAACAGAGGTATAGAAGACTGTGACATGATCAGATATGTTGGTAAGGGGAACTGTATAGGTAACAAAAGTGGCAAACAAGGTATCAGGCTTATCTAAGAATTCCAAGAGAAACTCCCCTGCTTACTAAAACTTCTGATGGAGACTTTCAGTCATTGCTGTGCAGCTCAGAATGTAGAGAGCAAGTGTTACTCATGAAGCACAAGAATCTGGAGTAAAAAATGGCACAGAGCTATTCACCCTGCTTCTGCACAGACATTCAGGCATCTCCATGAAAAATTTTGGGATAAAACTCAAATGTTCCACATGGGAAATGTCTCTTTTCTCTGCTTTCAGCTACGTGGTCCAAGTACAACAGCTGAAATACAGCTTGTGAAGGCTGAGTTGTGTTTCTGGATCAAAATCAGTTTTAAGCAAATGTACTTCAGGTCTTCTCAAAAAAAAAAAAAAAAAAAGGAAAAGGGGTGTGTATGTGCAGGGAGGTGGTGCTTATCTTGGTTATTTTCAAACTGCACGGTAACCATATTGCCGTAAAAGAAGCAAGATCAGTAAAGATGGAATGTCTCTCAAAAAATTAAACTGCTTTCCCCCTTTGATCTCATCTTCTCAAAGTCTTTGCTAGTCATTCCCCCATAACCTGATGTTAGAATTTCTGTCCTTAGGGAGGTTGTTTTGGTATGGAAAATGACAAGGTTGGCAGTTCTCCATGGTAAGCCCTAATCACCGTGATCACACTGAGGAGCTTATCTGACCCTTAACCTTCACAATCTGTGACTATGCTGGTGGTCCCCCTTGATGGTTTTGAACAAGTTTCACATGAGGTCACCCTTGGCAGGGCAGCATGGTAACTTGCTGCGTACTTGTTGTAAGCTGTCCCACCTGCATAGTACCAATGAGTTTGCCTTTGGTTGTTTGCGCAGTACCTTCTCTGAGACGTTGAACTCAGATGATACAGAAATTTCCAGAGGTGAAATTTCAGTCTGTAAGGTGCAGAACATAACTACACTGATTACTTTCTCCTCCTCATCTGTCTCCCAAGACAGTTGCTCACAGGGAAGCTTATGCTGTGCTCTGCTTTTATCCATGGGGCTGTGGCTTTTTTCAAGACCTACTGGGGAGGAGGCATCCCTATGCCAGCACAGCCTCAGCTTTATGTTAGCATTTAACTGACACCTTTGCCTTCTCCTGCAGTTTTTGCCAGAATCCTGAAAGCTCCTGAATCCCAAAATATCACCTTTGGGTCTGTGGTGACATTGCGGTGCACAGCGACTGGCCTTCCAGTCCCCAGTGTCACCTGGCTGGAAAATGGGAAAGCGGTAAGTCTCTCTTTTTTCATGCTTTTGGCCCTGGAGGGCTGCTAGCATCCGGAAGTGCCACCCGGGGATTAAAATGCAGGGCTGGGAGCCAGTGCCCATGGTCTCTATTCCTGCCTTACTTAGCACCTTGCTGTGCAATCAAGTTAAGCTGACTTTTCTACCCTGCTTCAGTTTTCTCCTCTGCAAAACATTCTCCCTCTTCTCCAGTGCATTGCGTGGGTTAATATGATAGGGTCTGGAAAGCCCAAGATGAAAGATGCTTTAGATGCTTACAGCCTTCCTCTGAGACAGATTTTCTAGGACTTCATTGTGGGTTTAAGTATTTCTGCAGCCACCTTTCCTCTCCTTTCTCATAATTTTGCCTAACTTGGCAAAATTACTTGTTTGACAGAGTAACACAAACCAAGACAGTTAGGTAGACCAAACTGTCTTTGAGGTAGAATACCTGTGGATCAGCATATACTCACAGAGTATTTGCAGATTAATAGATAGGAAATTTTTTAGGCTGACCCAGGTGATGCACTGAAGTAGGTCACTAATTTATTCCTGGCTAGAAGCACGTCCTCAAGAAAGGCACACGCTCTTCAGTGGCAGGCATGAAGAGCTGCAAGCCCACTGCTTCTCACAGGAAATTGTTTCATGGTCTAATTATTCTGATCATTTGAAATAGCTGCCTGCTTTGAATTCATCTGGCTTTCATGTCTGTGTTTAGGCTATTGCAATGTCTTCCTTTCAGCTGACCTGAAGAGCCACTTTACACCTCATATTGCCTCCCTGGGAGTGAGCAGGGCACCACAGCCACAGCAGCTCTGCAGCCTGAGCCTGCCATGGGTTTCCTCCAGTCTTCGTATGCTTATGCTGGACATGCTTTATACTCTCTGTGGTCTTCCAACAGCTTTTTCAAGGCTGTGAGTCCCAGGGCATGATGCGATAGAGGCAGGCGGAGCAACCGCTGCATGCAGGCTGGAAATTTGCCTCCACTCTTTCTCACTGACTCCCTGTCAAACTCAAGTCCTTCTGGCCACCAGCTGGCCACGGCCATTCCTGTGGACTTGCTTGTCCGATAGAACCAATGAATCCTCTTACTCATTTTTTTTTTGAGAAGGTTATCCCCATTCTGGTCTGTATCCTCTCTTTTCCAATATTAAAATGCATTGTTAAGGATCCTTGGCTATGCTGCAGGCTGTCCTGCCTTCCTTATCTTCTCTAAACTTTATTGTGTCCTCCAGTCTGGTTAAGGCTAATTTTCTATATTCCTTCAAGGTTGCTAGGGAGAACAGCAAAGGGATCAGGTCAGCCTCTGCAGAGCCCTGTGGGTCCTCAATAGTTTCTGACGATAGTTGTTTTAGGTTAACTGCAGGTGTTCATTCAAGCCTGTTTCCCCACTGGGGAAAAAACATTTTGGGGGAAGCTGGAGTCCCTGGCAAGGGCAGAGACCTTCTATTTTCAGAGCACTGAACTCAGCTCTGCCAAGGTCTCCCTCTCTTATCCCACAGAGACCTGTGTGTGAGATGGTGCTCAGGCCCTGCCTGGAGTCACTGCATGAGTGGTCAGATCCCCTCCACCCCATTCCTGTCTGCAAGGCAAAGCCCAGTCCCAGAAGGCTGGTGCTCCAGGCTGCTTCGCTTTAAATATGGCAAGGAAACCTTAATGAGAATTCATCTCTGGGGAAGTCAGGCCAGGAAGCAAGTGGACTGGGGTGTGTGTGTCTGAAGGCTGGCTCACAAGCAGGCAATAATGGGGTTATTTGAATATACAACATGCCTGCACCATTACAGTCTCCTAACACTGCTCTGTAATTGTCCTGGCGTTTAAAGAGTGGGGATGAGCTGAGGTTATTGAGCTGCCTTTAAAGAGGGGGATGGAAACTTCTCTGTGCAGCAGCTGCCTTGCCTATCTGAAGAGAAACAGAATTCCTTTTCCTCTTAATATTCACCATGAGACGTCATGGACTTTAAACTGTACTTCTCTGCACTGCAAGGAATAAGTGAGCCAGGTGTGAAGATGTGAAAAGGTCTCTGCTTTGGTGGTAGCTGAGGTGACATTTTAAAGGCCAAAAAAAGACCTGCTGGAAACAAAATCTCAGGGAACATATTTGAAAAGGGAAGGGAATCAATTAACACAAAGAAATAACCCGAGGTTCCCAACAGAGAGAAAAACAGCTGGGTGGTGTGAAAATCCTAGGAAAAACAGGCTAACACTTTCACCTGTGATTTTCCATGATGCATGTAACCATGCTTACAGCTCATACTGCTTGCAGCTACCCATGGCCCAAGCCAGAAGGAGCAGTCCTGGCTCTCCATGCTCACCAGGCACAGTCCAGCATGTCTGGGAGAGGAGCTTAACAGAACAAACTATGCCTGAGGAGTACTTAAAAGGGAGGGTGGACTGGATCAGCACTATCTTAGTGCTGAGTAATTTCTGGGGAGAAAAAAAATTGAAAAAGAAATCTGACCAGCATTGTAACAAAAGAGAAAGTTGTGAAAAAAATATCCCCCGAGCCCCCATCCACCTAAGATGACTTCACAGCATAAGGGCAAAAAGTATCCCTGGTCCCTGCATTTGTGCAATAAGCAGCATACCACCCATGGCAGATGCAATACTTAGAGTAACTGTGTTGTTATCGCAGCGGTAGCTGGTTATTTAGTGATTTCCTCCTATGTGCACACCTTCACCACAACTCCAAGCTGAGCCTGAATGAGGCAAAACCAAATTGTTTTCAACACGGTCTTTTCAGAGATAACTGATCTTTACTAAATATGTGATACAAAGCTGATGCATCCCTTCTTGCTTTTTTGATTATCACTGTTAATAACTTTGGGAAGAGACACATCCCGTTGAAGTCATGTTTCTGCTAGCCTTTACGGAGTTCAGGCTGATTGCTCTAACCCACCAAACAGATGTATAGGTAGGGTGCTTTGCTGGCATAGGTCCAAGGAGACAACTCTCACCGTCCTTAGGGTCAGATCACAGTGGTGGAACCCACAGGCAACATCTCATTTGAACTGCACTTGAAGCTTCCTATTGGTATGAAGGGTAGGGCAGGCAATGCTGCTCCTTCCTACCGCCTTTGGAAGGTAGAGTCTTGGTGTGCCATGTCCTTCTACTTTAATGAATGCCATATGAGGAAGGAAGCTGCTGGCCAAAACCAGCAGGCTCCAAGCACATCGATCTGGAAATTTCTGATCTGGGAAAAGTACTGGTCAAAATAGCCACATCTGCAGCCTTCTGTATTTCCAAGTGTGAGATGCAAAAATCTATCAGCTCCTTGCCAAAGTGTCAGAGCCAGAGTGCTTGCTCTGCTCACAGCTGCTTTGGAAGTGTGGCAGTGGTTATATTAATTCAGAATCAACAGCTTCGAAACTGTTTTCTTTTCTCCCTCTTTACAGCCAGGGTCCACAAAGCCACCTCATGCCTGTCCTTGCTAAGGCATGAATAGCGAAACAGCCTACTAGAAGAGGTCCCGGGGTAATTAGTGAGCTCAATTACATGAGCAGAACTGAGACTACAGCCCTCTGGAACACAAAATTAGATGCTAAAGTACTGCTGAAGTGTGAAATAGGAGAGGTCTTTAACATTTGCTTTTGTCTGTGAAGTCAGACGCTATGAAAGGACCAAAATAACACCAGCAGCTTTAGCTCTCTGCCACTTCTGTCTGCATGCTGCATCTTTCTGTGGCAATTTAAATGCTTGGGGATAAGTCTCTCAGGTTTCTCCTTGGTATATTTGTTTGCCTTTGTTGGAAATATCACTGGGCTTTTCGCTCTTTTAGGTTTCTGCAGGGTCTATAGTGGAAAGTGTCAAGGACAGAGTGGTTGACTCCAGACTGCAGGTGTACGTCACCCGACCTGGTCTATTCACTTGCCTTGCCATGAACAAACACAGCAAAACTTTTGGAGCCGCAAAAGCTGCAGCTACAATCAGTGTTTCAGGTATGCTGGGAAAGAAGAGGTAATTAATTTTTTGCTCTTACAATCACAGTCCTAGCTTCCCTGCCGGGGAAGAGGAAAGGAATGCCAAGTGTTCTGGAGGAGAATGGAAAGCCTTGGAGAGCTGATAGTGTACAGAGGGGTAAATCTGAGTATAAATGTGTCCCGCCCCAGGGTATTTCCTCATATATTCTCACTCTCCAGAGATTGGCACAGCTGTCATTTCCTGAATGTTTGGTGCTGTCTTGTACTTTGTGTCACAGAACCTCACTTGGTAAGTTCATCCATGCAGAGGAAGTGGTGGCCATGACCCAGCACTGGTATCACCTAACAGCAAGGTGAAAATAGCTTTCATGAGCGGTTTGGCTTCTCAGGGGGTTGCATCCAGAAAACAGGGAGGTTGCTGTCAGAGTGGTACCCTGCTGTGCATGGGGTAACCTCTGCTCCTAGGGTTGTCTCCCAAATGGGGAAAGAATGTTCCAAAGAGTAGAAACACCAATAATCTGAACTAACTGACAGCATCTGGCACACAAAAAGAAAGGTGGGAGCTTGTACATTCCCTCCTGGGACAGGCAGTGGAGTTTTACTTAGAGGAAAGAGGAATTACCTGGGACTCGAAACACACAGTGGTAGCCCTGGTCCTGCTGTTAACCAGGCATGTACCCGCCCCTCTCTCTGTGCCTCAGTTTCTGCTCTATTGAGAAAAGAGTAATGCCCTTTCTTACACTGGGCATTGAAACCTGGCAGCAAACTCTGTCCTGGAAGAGACTCAGCTCTTGCTACTGTATTTTACATCCCCACTTCTGGTTTTAGCCAAGGCAAGGCTCTGCCCAGAAGGGCACTTTGGGCTGGTGGGAGAAACTGCAATGCTCTCCTCCAGGATGTGTGTGCTCAGCAAGGGGGGAGCAGCCCCCCCCGACCTGAGCAGGAGCCTGCCTTGGCCTTGTCCCAGCTCCCAGGGGTCCCACAGCAGAGGTGTCCTCGTCCTTGGCTGATGTTCAGTGTGTCCTCCTTGCAACAATGCAAACAGGGGCCATGGTGGTGTGCCTGTGCTTCTTCTCTGGCCCTGGTTTGTCCCACCTGTCACAGCTGCTGCCTGCAGTAATGGGTGCATAGGTGGCTTAAACAGAGGATGCTAGCTGCTGGTTATGCAGGACCCAAGGAATAAGGGTAAAAGCATGGGTTTAGGGTACAACAGAACACCTCTCCCTGATTCTCTGTCCCTGTATGGTGTCCAATGTTGCCCAGCTCTTCTCCACAAGAAGGTGCAAAATAAAGAAAGAATTTAGTTACATCCTTTTCAGACAGCTTACAGGTCTCGGACAGATTTTTCTATCATGGATATCTTAACTTCCACATCACAGAAAGGCAATGACATGTCACTGATGTCTTTTCCATTTCTTCTTTCTCCTGGCTCATCACAATTCCTGGATCTGGTGCTTCTTGGCAGAGTGGAGGTAAGAACGACTTTCCATGGCTGTCTAGGAGTTTCCTCTGGGCCAGGCAGGAGAAGAATCATGAACCAAAGGGATATGGTTTATTTGGCTTAAATGAAGGGAGTGGGTTTCTGGATACCAAGCATGCACATGAGGTTCACCTGGAGGTTCACCCAAGGTTCACTGAGCTCCTTTATACAGTCATAATTGGACACTGGGCCTAGGTAGGTAAAGATGCTTCTGTATCAAGGAAGTAGTTTATCACACATCAGCAAAGGTGTTTAAAACATGGTAGTGGGCAGATTATTCTGGAATAAATTCTTTTCACAGTTACACATCTGCAACTGCACTGACCCTATAAATTTACAGGCAAAAGCTTAACTGCAAGTTAAAATCCTGTCTGTATACAGACAATAAATGTCTTTTGGCTCAGTGATCACCAGGTTAGGGCAAGATAAATGTAGATGTCGGCTCCAAGAAGAGTTATGAATGTTATTCCGATCACAGAATGGGCTTTACCCATATGTGATCAGACATAAAATTCTGCTCAGTGTTTTTCTGAGTACTGAACAATTTGTCTGGCTTTTTCACTTTAGAGTCCTAGAATATTTCTACATGCTGCACTCGCAGATCAATCTGGAAGGAAAATGAAAGGGTTAGCCTGGGAGGAGGGCTTGTAGCTATTGACCCTCAGAGAAAAGAACAGAGCCTGAGAAAGTCTGAACAAATGGCTTTGCCACTCTGCTGACACAGGCACCCTGCAAAGACCCTTGTCTCCCTCACAGGGGCTTGTAAGATTGATTTGGGAAGTTTGTAAGTGATTTAGTAACTTCCTGATGACAATGGCAGACTTATGCCTTACACTTGCACCCGTGTAGGTGTGACAGGCATGGGAACAGGGATCAAATGCTCAGCCCTTCCGTCCTGCAGTTGTTCTCAAGCATTTGCTGCATGCAATTCCCTTTCTCTGACAAGGTGTTGTGAGAAAGAGTTTGTTGCGTCTTCTCCGTCACAGCCTAGTCTGTGTCTCCCAACAGGTTTGAAAAAAGTGAGGAAAGGGAAAAATTGTGCTAGTGGCTCTTGCAAAGTTGCTTCTGCAGTCTGCTGAAGTCAGCAGCAGAGCTGCCCCATGCATGCCTGTGGCCTCTTATGCCTCCTGGGCCCCAGGAAAGATGTGCTTTTCAGATTAACCACAATGGACATCTTCAGGAAAGTGTGAATAACGTGACCCCTGCCATGCCAGGACAGCTCTATCGGGGCGCTGGGGGCAGCACAGTGCTGTGGAGAAACCTGCTCTGTGCCAAGGAGACGTGGCAGGCTGTGTGACTGGTGAAGGATGCTGCAGAGTGACTGTGTCACCTGGAGGGGAGTCCATGGAGCCTGGAGTGATGTAGTGTGTCACATTATCACTGCCATTTAGCTACTGCCTCAAGGAATTGGTGCCTTCCTGTATTTTTAGGCAATGTGACATATGGAAAAAATAATAATTTAAAAAAAAAATTTACATGGACCCTAAAGTAGTGCATCTAAAACAGGGCCAGAGATTGTCGCCTGAGAGCAGCATCTGAAAAGTAGAAATGTGGGCATCCAGTGACTCCAGCTTTCTGAAGAAAATCAGCAAAAAAAACTGGTGTTGACAAAGGGCAATTATTTGGACAAGGGAAAGAAATAAAAGGCAAAGATACAAATAGCTCTACTGGCTAATCCACATGGTTGGTGTGTTGTGACTTGAACTCCCTGACCCCAGTTACACTGACTGAAAGAGCCGTGGGGAGAGCTGCACCCAGACCTCCCCCTCCCCAGTTCACCTGACCCCTGAACACACAGGAGGCTGTTTTCCCCTTGTTTGCACCACTGAGGGCTCTGCATCTCGTGGGCTGCCTCAGCAGAGGGCACATCCTCACCCGCAGACCTTGCTGCCATGGAGTGGCCATGAGGGCTGCTGGGAGCATGGCTGACCTGGAGGGAAGAAGTGGGGGAGGGATGACAGCTGGCATAGATCTGGCCCCATGCTTTGTGCCAGGAGCTTGCCAAGTGGGAGACATGGTGAAGAGAGGACAGGACGGACCAAAGGAAGCACAAAAAGGAAAACTGTGGAGGCTTGTACCTTCCTCCTCCCTTTGTCTCCCACCTGAATATGTGTGGAAGAGAGGCAGGGTCAGGAGGGGTGCAGGAGCTGAGGAGGGGCAGGCAGGAGCTTGGCTGGTATGACTGTGTGACGAATTTCATGGCACCTGCTGGGTGAGACTCACCGGGCTCCTGGTCATCAAATCGATCCAAAATTAAACTGTTGCTCATCAGCAGAGGAAAAAATCCTGACTTACCACAGGTGTGTATGAAGCATTGTGGCCATTCTCTGCTGCAGGGAAGCAGGAAAACAAAACATTTTCCCATTAGGGGTTCGGGGCAGGATGAGGGGCCACTGTAGGTCATAGTTGTGAATGTTCACTCAGTCTTTTTTCCCACTTACAATGCTAGGAACCCTCAGCCAAGGCCTCAGCCCTGGAGCTTTCCAGGAGGGTCCTGCACTCACATCAGGGTTCCTTGCGCAAGTTTTGGTTTTGGATGGTATTAGTTGTTTTTAGTGGTTATAACCATCTACCATCTTCTCCACCCTGTTAGCCTTACAGTTTCTTTATGCAGAAACAGAGCTGTGTGAGAGGGCTGTGAGACTACAGTGTGTGTATGCTCTTGTCCTCAACAGCAGGTTATACAAGGGTGACTCAGGCTACTGCAGCACATACAGAGGTGAGGTGTGTAGTGCTATCCTGGCAAAGAATGCTCTTGTTTTCTTCAACTCCTCCTATGCTGACCCAGAGGAGACCCAAGAGCTGCTTGTGCACACTGCCTGGACTGAACTGAAAATGGTGAGTTCATTCTGCCAGCCGGCAGCTGAGTCTCTGCTGTGTAACTACATCTTCCAGGAGTGCAATCCCTCGGGAGCCGGGCCAGCTCCAAAACCAGTGTGCAGGTAAATTGAAAAAAAAAAAAAAAGCTTATCTTTCACTTTCACTTCGTGGGGAGGTGTAGACATCAGGGGAGCAGCGAGTGTCTGTCCAGACCTGCAGTAGCACTGAGTGAAAATGGGCCCTCTAAATTTGCATGGTTTTTTTCCCTTTGCTGTCTCCTCTGTACACACAAAGATGACCTGATGCTCATTGCTAGGGTACAGACTGATTTTCAGGCTGAAATGTCTGTGTTATGTCAGGCTTTTGGTGGACTATCAATTTGAATAACATAATTGATTTAAATAATTAACATATTGTGATTTGTTAAATATTACTAGCTCAGTGTGTACTCATTATTACTATCAAAATTAATTGCTTGTTTGAAATTTTGACTAAATATAGTCACAGTGCATGCAGCAAATCTGGCCAAGGCAATACACTAATCATTCAACACTTCACACCACAATGAAGATGAGACAAGAAAAGATGACACCAGAGACACTGGCAGTGTAATTGTACCTTCTAAAACAAGCCTCCCATCTGGCTCTTGTATCTTCCCATATGCAGAGACATGTGCATTGAAACAGGGCTGACAGGGACCCTGAGGAGTCCAAAGCATCTCCCACTACAGCTAATCCACTGCTGACAGGTGTTTGTGCAACAGTCCCCAGCAACAGGCACAGTGCTTCCTCACTGTGCAACCTCCTGATTAGCCCTTCCCTCCTTGCTCCTTGTCCTCCCACCACGGAAACAGAGATGAGTTTCTTCCCTTCCACTTTGCAGTGAGATTTGATGTCTTCCCCGATTTCTCAGACTAGAATAAACCAGGTTTTTCCAAGCTTTGCCCATAGCTTTTGCTTTTCTGGCCTCTGAAGCATCTGCTCCTCATCTCTTCTTGAGCACTAAATATATATAGCCTCCCGCCCAGGTTCTGTTAGTGTTAACTCTAGTGGGAGGATGATTGCTTGGTGTGCCTTGAAGACGACAGCACCATGTAGATGTCTCAGGGTGAAGCTTTCTTTTTTTTCCTAACACAACTGTTGTCCACAACCAATTCATACCCATTCCAGACCCTGGATGAGATCATACCCATTTCGTGTTTGGGCAGCTGACATCCTTGCATAAGTCCTCTACTTTGCTATTTTTCATCTGAAACCAGATTACTTAGGTTTGTGTTTATTGGGAAAGCATTCTTAACTCTAGTGTCTCAACTCAAACAGAGGTCTTCTCTGCAGACATGTCAAGCATGCTGCCAGCTGGGCTTGGGCCAGATGTAGTCTACTGGCAATTATCTTTCCAGTTATTTAGGGGATTTTTAGGACAATCAGCAGTAAGCTGTCTTTGTAATCTCGATCTTTCTGATTGCTCCCCCTTTAACATCTCTAAAACAAAGGCACAGAGGAAAATCCCAGTATGAAGCTTGACAGTACATTGTGTTCTCTCTTTGGTGCCTGTGCTGTTGGGTATTCCTCTGCCAGCACGGCAATGGCATATAGCCTATGAAAGAATTTTATGTGCAGGTGCCCACAGATAATCATGTAGCGAAGTACTGAAACTTGCTTTTGGCTGGCAAGACTCCTCCCTGTCACCCTGTTCTGCTCTTTGTCATTGTGCCCTTTAGTACAAGATCTGTCTGCCTTTTTTCAAAATCTTGGACAGTATTTAAATCTAAGCTACACATGCACAGCACATTTGTCAGCTAGGGATTTTGAACAGTGCTCCATGAGGCATTTCAGATCTGGGTCTCGCTACATTTACCGCTGCCCATGGGTGGCTCTGCGAGACCAGAACTTGTGACCTCAAACTAACAGGCACAGCATTTCTAAATGTGTTTAAATCACAGTGGACTTGCCTGGCACCATCTTTCTTCAAATCCACAAGTTAATGTTAAGTTTGTTTTTTTTTTTCCCCATTTAATGATTTCCCCCTGTGATTTTAATGCAGATTTAAACGGAGCTCTCTTCACAATGAGAGCCCTGGAACGGCATCCTTCCTGTTTCCTGTTCCCAGAACACATCAGCTGGACAACAGTTCCTCCAAAGCTCTAAACCAATACTCCCTTTAATAACTCAAGCATCTAATATTTTGAGACCCCTGGGGCCTCTTGAACATATTTCACATGGTCTTAGTTACTTCCAGTTATCTTATCTGCTTTTTACTGACAACTTTATACTTCTTTGCAGAAACTGGCTAGACTACCCCAATTTTCAGCTGAAATACTTCAGGAGTAATACTTTAACTGTATCAGAAGATGGAGAATTCTCGCAGTTTTTTGATGGATGTATTTCTCCTGACTTATTTGCATTTGTTTTTCACTTGTTATTTATTCTCTGCACCATTTTTATCTCCCCATGTAATTTTTAATGTTTGTTTCAGTTTGGAAGCTATCTAGCAAGAATAACAACTGATAAACAGACTGAGTACATCTTTTATAAAAATAATCGGGGAACAAAATGATGAAGTGAAATGAAAGAAAACAGCACGGGAAAATTTAATTTCATGTAAATTAAGGGGCAATTTGGTTAAAATCAGAGTTTTTCTGTTTTTAAGGGAAAGTGATGTCTCTTCTCATAATTCTTAATTACATCTGCCTTTCATCCCTGGTTACTTCTATGATAGCAAAAGAAAACCCCTCACTTTCTTTTTCGACTGCTGCTGATATGAAGAGACCAGGCATCAGGAAACAGTCTCGTGTTGGGAATCATCTCACTTCAGCTGGGTCTGTGTGTTCCTACTTCCTCTTAAGCAGTCCGTTGTGGTCCCTAAAATGTTACTGGCTCACTTGTCCTCCTCTGCTGCTACTGTTCTTTGTCCATCTGTCATTTACATGACATAAAATTTCTAATAATAATCTGAAGTAATCTTTGCATATGATCTCATCAAGCTCTTGCTGCTCAGGATTAAGTGTTATAACAATGGCACAAACCCAGCTCAAGGAGACTGATCATCTGCCTCACTCCCAAGATAGGTTTGTGGGTGAAGATAACCTGCCTTTAATGCTGGAGTGGACAGGACTGCAGAGGAACGGTCTTAAACATTTTGCAGTTGGACACTGAATGAGGGGCTTGTCTAAGGATGCTTAAGCCTCATGAGTGAAGGCAACTAATGCAAGCCAGGTCTCCCAAGTGTCTGCCAGGACTTCAGTGCAAGATTTTCTCATTTCTCTAGCTAAACATTTCTTTATTTCAGAAGGCCATTCCTGTTCCACATGTTGTTTAACACAAGAAAGATGAATTATGCCATCTAGCTGCACTCTGGCTTTCATGGAAGTGAGGAAGGAATAAACCAGCACTGGCTGGAACCAAGCACAAGGCAGCTGGGCTTCACTTGCTTCAGCCTGCAGACTTGAAGGGTATCCACTGCTGTTGCAGAAAACTTACTTGTGGAGAAAAGAAGGAAATTGGATGAGTGATTCTGTGAGAGTAAAAATACAGGCAAATATGTAGTTTAAGTAGATTAAGAATTACAGCTCACCTCCTGACTTTAATAGATGACGCTTGAATATACAACTTACAGAAGAAAAGGTCACACTTTTAGAATGTACTAGAAAATGCTAAGATAACTCCCAGACATGATACTTATTAGTAGAAGATGGCAGTAAATCTGCAGGAAAAGATGGGCATGAGCTCCTCCCAGACTGTGATGTGTGTTGTGCTGTGAGCATAACCTTGCTTCATTAAAAATTGTGGGTTTCCTAAAGAAAGCTTTTATATTTTATACACAGTTTCCTTTACAGGTTATGAGCCAGACAGGCTGGTTTAAAGAAATGTGGTCCTGTTAATGGATTTCTGTCAGCTTGCATAACACCTGCATACCACTGCTAAGTGCAGCCATTGTTATCAAGCCATTGACCACTGTATTTCACTGTTTTTTTGCAAAATAATGTAGAGAGAATTGCCTTGCTGTAAAGGATCTCTACTGCTTTAAGGAATGGCTCTCGATGGAGGAAAACTCTCAGAAGGGGATTTACAAGCCAGGGCTGATGCTGTTCACTCTTCCAGAATGCAACAGGCTGCCCAGCTTGCACCAGGACCCCAGCGCCTGCACCCACATCCCTTTTTTTGGTAAGCACACACTGGCCATTGTTCAGAGAGCTATGTCCTTGGAGAGGGAGGGAGGAAGGATGTGACCCATAATTTACATTGGTATTTACATGGATACATGGGTATGGGTCTGTCAGTGCCTGCGCACAAAACTGTGACAACAGCATTTTGTCTGTTTGCCTGTCTCATCCAACTGGGGTGAAGGTAAAACTCCTCAAGTAAATAAAGCCTGGCTCTTTATTGAGAGGGTCATAACAATCTCATTGCCAAAACCAGTCTTAACAATGGCAAAATTGCCATTCAGGTGCCACTGCGAAGAAACAAGCTGCTTAAGCATGGCTGTCAGGGAACTTGTTCCCATACCATGCTCCTAAGCAAGCACCCAGCTGTATCACATCCTGTACAACCCTTCCTTATGTTTTGTCTTGTATTTTTTTACAGATTTTAAGAAGGAGAATATAACAAGTAAGTAGATGCTCCAGGCTCTGTGTTTCTAGAAGTGGGCATGATATGTGCTGAACATGCAGCCTGCACGAAATTTTTGTGTTTTGCTCTGGTCCTGACTGCCTGGATTCAGATTATTACCGTGGAATGCCTGAGCTTCCACATCCAAGGCATGGGAAAGCACATTTCCAGTTCTTCAGAGCCTGGGGAGAACATGGGCTGGGAACTGTTGAATATGATTAGGGAGGCATAGAGCTCTTAGGTAGTACCCTTACATCCAGCAGTTTCGTCTTCTTTCTACCCGTTGCTTCTAGTTTTCCTTAACCCATATTAGGTATTTCTGATACTGCAACCAAGGTCATCCCAGCCTTATAGGTTGTTACTGACATGGTTACCTATGTCAGGTTGGCCTTGCAAAATCTTATTACCCAAAAGGCCCCAGCACTCTACTCCAATCACCTCTGAAGGTTTTTTTTGTGTGACCTCCTATGACCAATGACAAGAACCAGCAACCTCTGCAGCACTGCTGTGACTTCTGTTGACCTCCTGCCCTGCTGCTGGTCTTGGCTGAAACATGCACATCTAGCTCTTCCAACCGGCATGCAACTGTATTTGGAAGCTCAGTCACTAAACTTATGCCATTGGAAAAATGGAATAAGCCCCTTCCTGCCACTGCTTCTGAGCAGGTGAGGTCTGCAGACTTGGCAGTGGCAAGCAGCTTCTGCATGGAGAGGGAAAGTGAAAGAAGTGAAATCAAGGACTCTAGGGAGTTTTCTTTCCTGGTAAGGCCTCTTGGTCCACCCAGACACATGAGACCCAGGCACCTGGTGCTGCACACCTGGGAGACAAGCACTTTAGCACCCCATGGGCACTCCAGCATCACTGCCCAATGCTTAAGCTCGCAGCTGCAACCAGCCCTTCCCTGGTGAAAGGAGCATGAGAAATAGATGCCAGCAAATTAATTGTACGTTCACATGATGGTTTCAGCCTCCCCTTAGATGTCTGCAAGTTCAGGACATGGCTTCTGTCTCCTGTGTAAATGTGGTACCTTTTTTTTCAACTTTCACAGTATTTTCCCATGGTGGCATTGCACATATGTGCACTATTTGATCATGAATCAGGGAGATATAGTGGGAACATTTTAGTGATATTGCCCCCTCTTTTTTGTTTTAGAACCACTGTTATGTGCACAAAGGTTTGGAGTGCATGAAATGACAATTTTCTGGCTTCCCCACCAAAGTTATTCATCAAAGGTCCCCCCTGGACTGACTTTATTATTCCCTCTGTCTTCACTGCAGCAAGAATGTGTATGAGAGCATCAGCATTTTCCAGGCTACTGAGGACTCGGGGGTGCTTCCTTCATGTTGCTTTTGCCTCTAAAGCTCTCCACGTTGCTCCTTTAAGCAATATCACATTGATGTTTATTTCAGAGCTGGGCAAAAATTTGGGTTTTTTTTTTTATGTTGGTTACTAGTCATAAGGTAAGCTTCAGGCATTGCTTTCCTTGCCTTCGAAGGTGAGACATTTAAAACACTGGGCTTACGCACACAACTATGTTCTAGAGCAGTCTGACAGGATTTTACACCTCTGCAGAGCTACAGGTGGTGGTAATGTGGGAGCAAGCTTGTTGCAGATGTGAGCCATAACATGGTAGCTTACATATTGGTCAAAGAAGTCTAGGTTAGAGCATTTTACTTTCCAGTTGTGATGGAACTGGAAAACTGGAACAAGTGTGCTCATGAAGTTCACAGCCATTCCTATATTGGTGCTTGCACACCTTGGGCTACAGGAACTTGATCCTGTGTTTGAGCTTACTCAGCTGGAGTGAACATTGTCATGGTGGTGTTTCTACCTAGCTATGTGTAATGTCTGGTGCCTGGTGAAAGTTCAGAAGGCTAAGGGTCTATAAGAGACCCGTAACTGCAATCTTGAGTGCAATGGGTGATGCAATGAGAAAAGAGCAGAGAGTCATCATGACGCATTTACTGTGTTCCTCCTAAAGAAGAAACAGGACAATCTGCAAGGATAAGTTATTGTACAAAGCCTTTATCTCAAACTTGGATCAAAACTTATTAAAAGATTTCATGAGGATGAAAAAGATTTCTTTGAAAAATCTTCAGAATAGGTCACGTTTCCTCTTGTTTTTCTGAGCTGACTGTTTAAGAACAAACTTGAAAATAGAACTATGACAACAATGTTTGCTGGGTTGTTAATTTATCTAACAAGGTGGATAATGCAGTTGACCCCAGCGCGTGCTATCAACCAGAAGGTTAGCCCCTGGTCAGCAGAGTTTACACAGGAGTAGCTAGCATGCGTTAACATGAGCAAGGCTGCATCTCCTCTGTTGTCTTCCTGCTTCCTAGGTTATGCCAGCATGCATCAAAGTCTCTTATAAGGACAGCTGGTGTCTGCATTTCTGTTTTGGGAACATATTCCTACACTAACATGCTCTGAAGATTTTCTACTTAATATTTTTGCTGCCTGAGGAATCTTCATGTATGGAAAATGAACTACATGTTCTTCATTATAAAGAACATTATTTTATACTGATACTATTCCTTCAGACGTGTAGTTGTCTTCAATGTGTGGTTTCCATGCATGCTTGAAAACATAGGCTGTTTCCAAATATTCAGTCTAAGAGGACTAGTGCTGTACAGAGATGGGGAGGAAGGATATTGCTGTGGGACTTTATGAATCCCATCTCTCTGCTATCTGACACAGGAACGTGTGTGTCTTCCTGTTGGCACCCCTGTAAAAGTGCAGGCTAGGAATCATGCAACCAGAGCTGCAGTTTGCATTCTGCCTTGTTTTGGCACGGGTGGCTTCACTGTGGTTCTGCACTGTACTTTCTGCATGGAAGTGCTGTGAAATGGGTAGATGCAGAGCAACGATCACAGGCACATGTCTTGTTTTTTCAGTGTGAAAGAGAGCCAGTTCACTCTTTGGAGTTTTATCTGATTTGTTTTTAAATATTGAGCTCAAAATCCACTTAAGTGTGAACAGGAGGCTAAGCAGTACCTTGCATGCAGTTGTCTGGTCCTTCTACGCATCTCAGACCTATTGCTAGTTGCCACATGCTCTCATGTAATGACATGGTTTACTTGTGTTAGTCCCGGCTGCAGGATGTGGTTTGACATGCCTTGAGCCCACGGGTTTGTTTTGTTTGGGTTTGTTTTGTTTTGTTTTGTTTTGTTTTGTTTTGTTTTGTTTTGTTTTGTTTTGTTTTTTTCCCAGAGACCTGCTACAGTGGCAATGGCCAGTTTTACCAAGGCTGGACCAATGTCACGGCCTCCGGCATTCCCTGCCAGAAGTGGAGCGACCAGGTGGGTGTCAGTGTGAGACCCACTGAACAGAGAGCCATGCTTGAGGTTTGCTTTTCCAAAAGACTCTCCCAGAGAGCAGCATCCTAGTCCAAATGGAAGGGCTGAGCAAGGGACAGGTTGCCTTCATTCTTGAGCTCACTGGTGTTTCACACCCCCGTATTTCAATCTGCTAGTTCCTCTGCCCGTGGCAGGATGCGTTCTCTGTCATAATGGCATAATTTCAGGCTACTGAAAAGTTGTTTTACCTCTGCCCTTCTTTCTTCTTTGCTTTGTTTGGTTTTGTTTTGCTAATACCAGAAGGAAAATCTGTACTGAAACACTAGTCCAATTTCTTTCCTCCCCCAAGGCTCCCCACTTGCACAGGAGGACTCCTCAAGTATTCCCCGAGCTGTCTGATGCCGAGAATTACTGCCGCAATCCAGGAGGTGAGAACGAACGTCCCTGGTGCTACACAAAAGACCCATCTGTGACCTGGGAATACTGCAGCGTATCTCCCTGTGGAGATGGTAGGCAACTGCAATTTATGATTTCTGCCACATTGATTGTTTTGGGGCCATGCCAGGTATTTGCACCCTGAGTGCTCATGGCTGCACTGGTCTGTTCTGTCTCCTGGATTTGGCCAGTCCCAGTTCTTTGCATAGAGTCACTCAGTATCTTTAACCAGAAGTTGTAACATGCACCTTAAAGACAGGAAAATTAAGATAGTCAAATGAAACACCTTACCCCAGATTATATTAAGGCCAAGGGATGAAATCAAAGTTCCCCTGGTACTAGAAAAAACTAATTTGCCACACAGTGTTTTGAGTAGAGGGTAGAGTTTTGGGCTGTTTTCCAAAGCTGTTTTGTTTCTGGCCTTTTTTTTCAATAATAAACCCCCATTTTAATAAAAAAAACCAAATCTGAAAATGATGGAAACATCTTCACTCTGTGATATTGAAACTAAGTCTTTCTGTTATTTCTTGTTCAAAGAACAGAACAATTTCTGAGATATATTTCATCCAACATGCTCAGTTTCTGAATCTCAGTGTCTGGAAGTAAGACAATTCTGCTTGCACATAGAACAGGTGTGCTGTGGACTTAAGGGAACTCAAGACACTATAAGTTTATGTGGCCTTAAAAAGAATAGTTTAAATGTATTTATTTTCTCAACCATTGCATGTACAGAAAGTACTCAGCAGGTGGGTATCAAAAAAAAATTTCTTTATTTTTTTCTAATTGCACAACCAAATGTATTTTACAATAGTTTACCGTATTTGCCTCATAAAAACACTGAGATGCGAATTGTTGGAGGCAAGGGGATATTTCAGGAAAGTATCACTGTGTGCTTACTTGGTCTTACACTCGTCCCTGCAGATTCCTTTTGGGACACATGATACCTTGTGGTCCACATTGTAGACCATTGATCTTTCCCACTGCAGACATTCCTATATTTGAATATTGTTGAGACCATCAGATGTGATCTCCCATCTGAAAGTCTTGCAAACATTCCTTACCAAAATTGTGCTCCCAGCTTAA
>NW_008631440.1:5824-8386 GCF_000691845.1 Merops nubicus | reverse complement strand
CGCCAGCAAGGAGCGCAGGAGGTCCCGCGGCAACAGGAAGTCCTGTGAGTCCCATCTCCATTCCCGGGCCCTGTCCCATCCCTGTCCCTGTGCTCTGCCCTCGTCTCTGTCCTCTGTTCCATCTCTGTGTCCCTGTCCCACTCCTGTCCCTGTAATTTGTCCTGTGGCCCTGTCCAGATGCTCTTTCCCATCTTTGTGTCCCTGTCCCATCTCCATCCCTGTCCCCATGTCCTGTCCCATCTCCATATCCCTGTCTCCATGTCCTGCCCATGTGCCCTGTCCCCCCTCTGTGGCCCTGTCCATGTACTCTGTCCTGTGGCCCTGCCCAGATGCTCTTCCCATCTTTGTGTTCCTGTAACCTGTCCTGTCTCTGTGGCCCTGTCCCATCTCTGTGGTCCTGTTCCCATGCCCTGTCCCCATACTCCTTCCCATCTCCACGTCCCTGTCCACACATGCTGTCCCATCTCTGTTCCCATGTTGTCCCCATGCCTTCTCCCATCCTTGTGTCCATGTCCCCACTCCTGGCTCCTTCCCCACTGGCCACCCCTGACCTCCCAGGAGGCACCCTGAGACCAGACCATGCCATGGCACCCCCATTGCCACCCCTCCTCACCCCTCCCCAGCGTGCTGCCCGTGCCACCCCCTCCTCTCCCTGCAGTGAGACGGACGCTGAAGAGTGGGCTCAGTGACGAGCTGGTGCAGGCGCTGGGCCTGGGCCGGGCACCCGGCATGGAGGTTTGACGGGGACGAGGGGGCTCGTGCTGCTCCCTATCACCAGCAGGATGTGGTGGTGGCTCCTGCTCCAGGCCAGGCACCTTCTGCACCCTTGGGCTCGCCTCACTCCTCCCTGCTGGCCCCCATCTCCTGGAGGTGTGGGCAGCAGGATGGGAGTGATGCCCCGGAGCTGCTCCGTGGAGGGTGCTCAGCCCCCATGCACAGAGCCTTGAGGTTCTTCAAACAGTATTAGAAGGGTCAAGGGGCTGCACCCAGCCCTTCCCTGGCAACTGGGTCTGGCCTGTGGCTGCTGTGGCAATAAAGCGATGTGACACACTGCCGGTGTCCCTTGTCCCTGTGCTGGGTCACCCCACTGCTGGGCTGTGGTGCTGGTGGCTCTCAATGGCATGGGCTGGAGCGAGTGATGGCAGCAGGGAAGGGGTGATGCTCCCCCCAGAATCCCTGGAGAAGCCATTGCCATGGTCCTGAGCGGGGCCTGGATACCACCAGAGATGTCCTGGGCAGCCCAGCGTCCCCATCCCCTGAGGAGCCCCATGAGGCCAGCATGATGTGGCACTTGCCCCTGGGCCACACCAGCGTTCCTCCTGCTGCATCCCCAGCCTGGGGCAAGCTCTTGGCCCACAGCAGTCAATCCAGGGCTTGCAGGCCCCATTGTCCCTCCCAGGGACAGCACGGTCCCCTTGGGGACACTGCCAGGAGGGGGGCAGTCTGCCAGGCTCAAGGCTGCACGTTCAAGGGCAGGAGCAGCAGCTCCAGCTCAAGGCCACGACGTGATGAAATCCAAGAGTATGTGACCCACCTCCAACCTCACTTCTCCCTACAAACCTCTCCTGGTTCCGAGGCAAGTTGTGACCCTCCCGGCGTGGGTGCAGGACACGGCAGCCACATCACCCACTGCAAACCTGTCCCTGGCCAAGCTGCAAGCCCTGGAAACTTCTCCCTGTGCTTGGTCGCTTCGTAATGTAAATGCTGCCAGGGCAGCATCTACCCATCCCCGTGGGACCCGGGAGAACATCGGAGAACGTTTCTAGGCAGGAATGTGCCACCTCCTGGCTCCTGCCACCCCAGACATGGATTAAAACCCACGCTGGTGCTGGCTGTGATGCTCCCTACAGGTACTAGATGGTGGGTGGGTACCATTTCTGAGCATCCCCCTCTGCCAGCTGCAGTGCTTTGGGCACAGTCACCCATGGCAGAGGCATTTGGGACCAGTGTCATGTCATCCATCACGGCAGCTCCACCTCAGTGCTGCCTCCAGCCCTGAACCCTGCACAGCAGGTCTCTGCAGCTTTAAAAGAATGAAGAAAAACTCCACCAGGTAGGGCAGCTTCTTCCTCCCACCTAACCTCTGCCTAGGGTTGTCCCTCTCCTGTGGGGCTAGGTATGCCGCTGGCCCAAGAGGAGCTGAGCAGCACCAACCAGCTTGTGATGTGCCTGAGATGTTCCTGGGTGGCTCTGGGGACAGCAGGATGCTGTGCCAAGAGCTGCAGGTGGCCCAGGAGTGCCCCAAGGCAGGGTCTGGCTCTCCTCCTCGCTATGTGCTTGACTTGGGTCCCCAAAGAGAGGATGAAGAGGTCCCGCTCGGTGACGTGGAGCCACTAAGATGCACAGTGGGAAGGAGAAAGGGGTAGAAAACCATTTGCCTGATCCCCCCTCCCGCCCTGCCCCAGGTACCCAAAGTGACATTATACAAGTGACTTGCTCCCAAGGGCTCACTGGGGGAAACTGAGGCAGGGTGCTGGGAAATGCCGCCCCCAGCCCCCCCACCCCGAGTGGCTTGGCAGCTCTTGGGGTGCTTGTGTCCTCCCCGAAGGCCTCCACCAGCCC
>NW_008631440.1:5442-5772 GCF_000691845.1 Merops nubicus | reverse complement strand
GGAGCGGCGCCCAGTGCTCTTGGCTTGGCCACGGCCCAAGTGGCTTGTGCCAAAAACCCACCAGGCGGGCGCTGACTCCCCCCTCCATGGGAAGGAGAGGAGGTGGTGGTGGAGCAGGAGGCTCCCTGAGCAGAGGCAGGTTCATGGGCTGCCAGGTGATGGACGTGGGGCAACTCTGCCTCAGCAGAGCCGAGGTCGGGGTGCTGCACCCCCGGGCTACTGCTCCAGGTGGGATGAGGTGGCCCTGGCGGGGCACCTCGAGGGCACATAGCACCTCAATCCTTGCCCCCAGCCGGGCTCAACCCCTGCGTGGCTCCTGGCCACCCCACA
>NW_008631440.1:1550-5183 GCF_000691845.1 Merops nubicus | reverse complement strand
GTCCCCCGCCTGAGCTCGGCTGTCCCTCCAGAGCTCATCCCTGGCTCCCATCTCCTCCGGGGCCCCTTCCCGGCAGTGGGGGCAGCAGGGACGAGCCCAGCTCCACTTGCTGTAGCATTCACCCTCTCCTGCAGCAGTTTGGTGGTGGAGACATGCCCCCACCCCTGACAGAGCCTGGGCTGGAAGATGTCTCCTGCCTTCTCCACCCCCCCCCTTGTCAGCACTTTCCGCGGTGCTGTCCCAGCCCTTTGCTGCCACGCTCCGAGGTTGACTCCAGCCTTGTGCCACGCTGCTGTCCCCAAGCTCTCAGGGAGACCACCCGTGGACATGGGCCCGTGGTTGCCACAAAGCCCCACCGCCTTGTGTGAGAAGCACCATTCCCACCAGGACCAGCAGAACATCACCGTTGTTCACAGGTCAGAGCCATCCAAAACACTTCTTGCAAGCCCCCGTGCACCCTGGCTACCTTCCAGGAGCATCATGCTCATCTGCCCCCCTCCTGTTGTCTCAGATGGAGGACAACTCCTCTATCTCCTTGCCCCCAAACCTCTTGAGCAACCTGGGGTTGGCAACACGCTTTGCACTGCACCTGCCTTCCCCAGCAGGACGGAGGCGTGGGATGGGAACCAGGTCACAGCTGCCATGACCTACTGCCCTCTCCCCCGGGGGCAGAGGCAGCAGGATGTCATCTGGAGCACGGCCCAGCCAGATTCCTCTGGGATCTGTCTTGTGGCCAAGGGGGAGCCACATTTCCCCTGTCCCCATGACCTGAATATCAAGGTAGATGCCCTGTGATGAACACAGGAGATGGGAGGGTGACGCTGGGCGGGCAAAGCAAGCCTGGCATGGGCACCACGCATGCCTGAGGAGATGAGGGATGCAGACTGCCAAGCACCTCGGAGCGTCACCAGTGCTTCCCAGCCACACTGAAGGAGCGAGGTCCCTGCAGCCCAAGAGCAGCTCTCGTTTGGAGAAGTGTGGTGCAGAAAGCTCGGCTGGCAAAGGGGCTGCCAGGGGCACGGTGACACAGGGTCCTCACCAAAGCGGAAAAGCTCAAGGTCAGGCTGGGGAGTGGCTTCCAGAAGGTGAAACCTCTCCTGAAGCCATGAATGCGGCTGGAAGCGGAGCCACGTATTGTAAACATCTGGAGATCCTGTGCAACCTCAAAAAAACAAGTTGGAGGCTGGAATTTTCCGAAGACTGGGGGTTTGCACAGAGCCGGCTACAGGGTCAGTGCTTGGCCGCATGCTCCGTGGTGCCAGCAACGCTGTCTTGGGCCACAGCATTCCAGGAGCAGAGAGGTCCTGCCAGGAGCTGGGCAGAGGTTTGGGCTGTGCCCACCATCCCACCGAAGTGTGTGGTAACCCCTGTAGATGGAGGATCAAAGCCCGGGACTCACAGTGATCCCACCAACGTGGCATCAGATGCGTGGGATGATGGGCACAAATGGTCACCTGTGGTTTACAGCAGCAAAACCTAAGGAAAGCTCAAAAAAAAAGTCCTTGGTTATGGCCTGAGGTAAGTTGGAAACAAGGGATTGAAAGTTCTGAGGGGAGAAGGAGGTGAAGATCCCAGCACAAGGAGCTAAGGTGTCTCCTTCGGTGGCTGTGGCTCGGATTGGCTGTGCCATGGGAAGTTTCTCCAGGCAGGGCTTTGGTAGACCCTGCATTTGGTTTCCACGCCCTGGGCTTGGGGAAGGATCATGAGGAGGTTAAAGCATCGGGTGCAAGACAGGCCTCCTGGAGCTGAGCCTGGCTCAGCTGAGCCACAGACACCCCAGAGTAGAAGGCCATGACAACAGAGAGTTCCTGCTCCAGCAGCAAAGTCCAACAGGAACCAGTAGAACAGTGCAAGTTCAGTGGTAGGACACAAATACTTGATGTTGGGAGTAATTAGTCGCTGTCCTCTGTGAGACACTTTGGGTCAAAATGAGAGTTAATTCCAGGCAGTGCAATGGGCTTTGTCACCTCTGAACTGTCTCCAGCCCCAGATCCCATGAGGTCCACTGTCCTACATCTTCACTGTGAAGAAGGATGGACCCACATCCACCCCAGAAGCTCTTTGAAAGCATGGTGTGGGAGAGAGGCCTCATCTGCTTCATTTAGAGAGGGACCTTCCCGGCATTGTCTTGATGGCCCATGGTAGGCATCCAGCCCACAAGTGACATCTAAGGGGTGCCCAGGTCCATGGTCCCCTCTCCTGAGACAACTGGTCCCAGGGAAGGACTAGACCCCATGGCCTGTGTGAGGAAGCAAGCACAGGCACAAGTCTCCATCAGCTCTGGACAGACAAAAATACCCTGTGAGGTGCTCATCTGGGTGGTGTTTCTTAAGGAGGTAACAGCCTTGGAAGAAGCACTTGCTGTTTTGGAGAAGATTAAGTACCTGTGGGAGCAGCACGGATGAATCACATCCCTCATGGGCTTAGAGCCCCTGGAGGTGGCTCATGGCACTTGGAAAACAATGTCATGAATCTTCTGCAGATGAGATTAGGGAGTGGAACAATTATTTCAAAACCTGTTAGTCATGGGAGGCTTCACCGAGCTGGAGGAACAGCCTAGGGCAAGGGGAGCACTAGGAAGATGTTGTGTCCCCCCTCGGGGACCTGCGTGAGCAGCTCCGGGAAGGGTGTGGGAGGTGGCTGTGGTTGAACCAGCCTGAAAAAGGTGAGCTGTAATTAGCAGAATGGGTACAGAAGAGCTCAAGTAGGTCAAAAGGTAATGGGGCTATCACCGACATTTCCTAACAGCACAGCATGGCTGGGAGGCCCCTGCCGGTGTTGAGCACTGGGATGGGGAACAAGGCCAGGCTCTGCCTTCAACTGAGTAGCCACCAAGGTCACCTTAACTGCACCCCGGCCTTTTTTTGGAAGAGCTGGGCAACAGCCAGGGCCAGCAAAGGGTGGTCCAGCACCACCCCACAGACCTCTGGGTGGAAGCATCCATGGAAAGCCCTGGCCGTGGCCAGCAGAAGACACCATGTCTATCTACAACCCATCCTGAGGTATCCCACGAGAAGGGCAACCCGAGAGCACACCTGAGCAGCTCTGGAAGGGATGGATGAATGGACACCCAACGCAGCTCTTAAGGAGATGAGTGAATTCACATTGCTGTTTGGTAATGGCCAAATCTACACTTCATGAGGAGCCATCATCAGTGTGGACTCTGTCCTGGCTCTCTCTGAAGCACCACAACCCCGACCCTTGCAGGCTCCAGCGGCTCTGGCTCGGCTGGTGCAAGGAGGGACACTGGCTCAGGAGATATCTCTCGAAAACAACCTTTCTCCAACGGGATTTTTCATGCCCTGGCGAAGGGACGAGGTGGGGAAGTTTAACAGGGTCCTCTTCAGATCCAAGTCCCCCGAGGCTCTGCCTTGTGGCCACCTCCACCATTTTCACTGAGCTCAGCAGCCCGGTGCCCCAAGTGAGCGGATTCCTGTGGGACAGCCGGCGGGCAGGCTGCTGGGAACATCCCTCCTCCTCTACCTCGCTGGCATTCCCAGCATTCCCCCCCCGGGAGAGCGGGGCTGTGAACCCAGCCTGGTCCCCCCACCACACCCCGGCCAAACCACCCCAGTCTGTTTGAGGCTGCCCTTCTCCAGCGGCGGGTTGAGCGGTGTGTCCGCCGGGACCGCC